>NW_022631643.1:0-39869 GCF_010015895.1 Lontra canadensis
AAATGATTTCTCAACAAAAAGTTTAAAATTGAAAAAAAAAAAAAAAAGAGGAATTCATCCTTCGGACACTCTTAACAGTCTCATACCTTACCCCAGCAGAACTGAGTTAGAGTCTCTAGTAGCCCTGACCCCCTTTCATCTAAGATTCATCTTAGATTGCTCCCAGGGCTTCCCAGTGGTAATTTAGGGTTTTCCTATTAGATATATCAGCTTCTGCTTTTCCTCATCTTCCTTCTGCAAAGATGCTGATACCATTTGATTCTATTGGTGATTTGTCTCCACATATTTTTAACAGATGCATACTATTCTAAGAGATAAATGCTCACAATTTTATTAATTATTTTCATATTTTGGCAAATTATGTTGGTTATAATTTTTCCTTTCCTAAATAGGAAATTTGCATTGAAATTATTTTTTTTTTTTTTTTGCTCTGGGTTTGTATTTCTTTAAAGTTTTAGGGGTATAATTATAAGATTAATAAATATGAAGATCTTTTTAAAAAGAAACACAGTATATATTGCTAGATTATGTAGTTTTCCAGAAAGAACATAGGTTATTTATTTATTTATTTATTTTAAAGATTTTATTTATTTATTTGACAGAGAGGGAGAGATCACAAGTAGGCAGAGAGAGAGAGGGGGACGCAGGCTCCCCCTGAACATAGGTTTTTAAAAATAAAATAATTTTGCACATACTAGTGGGATATAACTTAAGGACAGTTTATGTATATAAACTGCATTAAAGCACATTTAAAAATGTGTTCACTGTTGCTACTAATCATATTTTAGATGGTCATGCTGGTATCGCTACTGTGAGACCAGTCTGGGGGTAATGTGGGCTAGAGCAGATAAATGAGTAAGTATATGATATTCTAATTGCATCATCCTTAGTGACTTTTGAAAATCAATGTTCTCAATATGAGAAAAAAGAAACACAAGAGGTTAATTAAAATTAAGTAATTAAAAATGTTGTAGTCCTGAATTTGAATAGGAAATATTTTTATGAACTCAATGTATTTTTTATCTTTAAGACAAAACATATTCTTAGTTTTGTCCACTGAATAGATCTAGAAATAATAATTAACCAATAACAATAACTCTTAGCTCCCAGATGGTATTGTCTAAGCACAATTATCCACTCAAAGGAATCTGTTCTTGCAGAAACTCATAGTTCCATGACACGGTCAGGAAACAGACAAGATGATCTTAGAACATCCTGTCATACCAAATAACAAGAAAACTGTCAAAGGCAACCAGGTTCATATCCAAATATCTAAAGTGACTTCGATGCGAAAATAGTCCTCTTGCAAAAGAAGAAGAAATGTGAAAATTATTAATAATAACTACAATAAATTTAAACACATAAAATATGTTTGATCTTTGAGTTTATGCTGAAAAAGGATGCTGTGGGCAGTCATCATTACAACATGCTAGAGATCCATCACATTATTTGAAAACTGGTTACTGAAGCTAAAGAATCAGACATTTAGATTGCCTTTCTTACAAGAACTATAGCTCCAAATAATCCAATATTAGATTAGGGGAAATAATTATTTCTGGAGGTATTCCAGATAATAAATGAAAAAGAAAATGACATAATATCTCCATTTTGCAATTCATAAGGAACTTATGGTTCTAGGTTTTTTGGGGGTTTGTTTTGTTTTTAAAGATTTCACCTATTTATTTGATAGACAGAGATCACAAGTAGGCAGAGAGCAGGCAGAGAGAGAGAGGGGCTGATGTGGGGCTTGATCCCAGGACCCCGAGATCATGACCTGAGCTGAAGGCAGAGGCTTAATCCACTGAACCACCCAGGTACCCCAGTGGTTCTAGATTTTAAGCATTTTTGGCTTTAACACAAATTAAGATAGATAATCAGATAGTTTGTGCCTTCTGATGGCAGAATGGAAAATCTATATGAAAGAATTTGACCAGAAATGAAAGAAAAGTGGGAGGAAGAGAGAGAGGTGGAGGGAAAGAGAGAAAAGAAGGAATGAAGGAAGGAAGGAAGGAAATTTGTTGAGTTTGATCAAGACTCCAGATCCAAACTCTAATTCTCTAATTTACAGATATGCAGAGCACAAAGCAACATGCGAAATTCACTGGCAACTATGGAATCAGAAAAATCCAGATTTCTGGAAAATATAGTAACAAAAGAAATTCCTCAGATTTCATGCGGAAACAAAGAGGCAGAGAGAGAGATGAGCAGCGGACAGCAACTATCCTCATGTATAACCTTACGTTGATCCTTATTTTTATTTAAAGATTTTATTTATTTATGTGACAGACAGAGATCATAAGTAGGCAGAGAGGCAGGCAGAGAGAGAAGGGGAAGCAGGTTCCCCGCTGAGCAGAGAGCCCGATGCGGGGCTCAATCCCAGGACCCTGGGATCATGACCTGAGCCGAAAGCAGAAGCTTAACCCACTGAGCCACCCAGGCACCCCTGATCCTTATTTTTTTTTAAAAATAGTTAAAAATTATTGACATTATGATATTTATGAAATAATTATAAATGTGTACCCTATCTAAATATTTGATGATATTAAGGTATTATTTTAAAAATATTTAGATGTGATAATTGTGTAATGGTTATGTTAAAATCATCCTTAGCTATTAAAGATACATACTGAAATATTTCTGGTTGAAATAATAAAATGCCTAGGATTTGTTTTAAAATAGTATGGGAAGGATAAGGTGGGTGGGAGTGAGAACCTATCAGAGGACATTGGTTGGTGATTTGTAAAACTGAGTTATAAGAATCCAGCGGTTTATCATAGTTTATCATAGTATTTCTTCCATTGTTTTTGTTTGAAAAAAAAAAAAGCAGTATAAACATATTATTTAAAGTTTTGTTTTTTTTTTTAGATTTTATTTATTTATTTGACAGACAGAGATCACAAGTAGGCAGAGAGGCAGGCAGAGAAAGAGGGGGAATCAGGCTCCCCACTGAGCAGAGAGCCCGATGTGGGGCTCGATCCCAGGATCCTGGGATCATGACCTGAGCCGAAAGCAGAGGCTTAACCCACTGAGCCACCCAGGTGCCCCTAAACATATTATTTAAAAACATCAAGAGGAAGGGTGTGTGGGTGGCTCAGTGGGTTAAGCCACTGCCTTCAGCTCAGGTCATGATCCTGGAGTCCTGGAATTGAGTCCCGCATCAGGCTCCCCGCTCGGTAGGGAGTCTGCTTCTCCCTCTGACCCTCCCCCTTCTCATGCTCTCTCTTGCTCTCCCATTCTCTCTCTCAAACAAATAAATAAAATCTTTTAAAAAAATAAAATAAAAATATCAAGAGTGAAGATGTGTGTGTGTGTGTGTGTGTGTGTGTGTATGTAGGAGGGAATACATGTAATACATGTATGTATATGTGTATGTGTATATATATAAATATATACACACATGTATAGATATATATGTATATATAGCTATATACATATATATATAGATAGATATAAAGATATATATTCCCTCCTGTATGTGTGTGTGTGTGTGTATATGTATATATATATGCTTCTGAGAAAAGAAAAGGGGGTTCTGAGAAGTGGTAAGCTAAGAAAATGTTAATTTTTTTATGATTACCTGTTTGGTGTTCTTTTGACTTCCAAAATAATGTGCATTCATTACTTTCTCAAAAATGGAAATAAATGAAGTAAAAAGTAAAATGTGGTTTTTTTGTTTGTTTTACCAATACTACTTCTAATGACTTATCTAGCAGAAGACTTTCTATAAGTAGTATAATTTAGTGAAATATCTGAAGTATATAAATATTGGGAATGTATTTGGAATGTAGTTAAAAAGAATGAGATTTCACTAATATGCGACTGAACTGGAGAAAAGCTCCATTATACACTGTTAAAAAAGTCATTAAATAATTTAAAACAATATGTAACTGATATCAACATGTAATATTCCATTTTTGTTTCTTACAGTGGTAACATTATGGAATAAATCTATTTACTTTGAAGATACTGCAAATTTTATTTTTTAGTATATATACTTTGAATTTAAGATGATATTATGGTAACTCTTGTTACCTGTGGTTTAGTATTAGATTTTAAGCTTTCAGTGGGCAAGGATTATGCACATTTGATGTGTCATTTGGCACTTTATAAGGTATTTATGCAAAAAATATACAAATAATTTTTGTACACACATTGAAAAGATCCAGAAACGTGTTAACCATTGCATTTATTAAGAGATTATTAAAGCACTGGGATTTTCTATACTTTTCTTCCTCTTTATAGATTCATATTTGTTTATAGTCAGAGGACTAAAACAAGGTAAGGAAGACATTGAAATAGAAAAAAGACAAGAGAAATCTTAAAAAATATGTGTTGCTCTCGCACCATCTGAAACCACAATATCTCTGCCATGCCAATGTTCATTAAAACCATTTTCTGGGGCACCTGGGTGGCTCAGTCGGTTAAGGGTCTACCTTCAGCTCAGGTCACGATCCCAGGTCTTGAGCAAGAGCCCTCATCAGGTTCCCTGGGGCTCCCCGCTCAGCAGGAGAGCCTGCTTCTCCCTCTGCTTCTGCCCCCACTCATGTGCTCTCTCTCTCACTCCCTCTCTCTCTCAAATAAATAAATAAAATCCTTACTAAAAAAAAAATCATTTTCTCTTGACAAAAATGTGAATAAGATGTGTAACTTCCTATAAAGTTACTTCCGGATCATTGGGAAAAAAGCAACCTCTTGCACAATTGAGTATTTACTTATTTCCTTCCCATATTATTATAGAACAAGCACAAAGTAGTTTGCTGCTGATTAGAAAGGAAATTCCAACCAGCAGTTTCTCAGAATGACTTTTATTTTGATGGATATTTTTTAATGAACCTAATTTATGTGAAGGTTGTTCTGTTAAAAGAAAAGTTCACAAAAATATCACGCATGATTGATCTCAAGACTGTGGCTTGATCCAAAGACAACACACAACAGCAGTCAAATATACATTTTATGGGCTTTTGTCTGTTTTGCAATAACACCGGAAAACATTCTTTAATTAAAATTTAAAACCGTAACTGATTAATTTTCTGTGTAAACAATCCGTGTAAACACAGAATGTCAGCATTTTAAGGCGGTGTGAGTATAAATTTTACTCTCCACACATGGGCATTCTGGGAAGGACTTTGGCACAAACGAAAGGTGAGAATGTGACCCAGGGGAGAAGGATTTGGAGCCCTAGCACTCTGTAACCCCACTCCTGTCCTCTTAGCTGAAGCCCAGTCAGAACTGGGGAAAATGTTCTTTGCTGTGTGATAGTGTTGGCATGGACCCGGTTGTCACTCACTCCATAGCTCTTTTTTTACTAGCTGCAAATCTCCAAGGATTCCAAAAAACCCTTCAGTAGCTGGACACGCTGTTACCTTATTGGTGCAGCGAGAGAGACTCTCCCAAGAATTTGGCCATGGACATGGCTGTGCAGAACTTAGACGGAGCATTCCCATTTGGTTTCTGTTGTTAAACATAATCTCCAATTTTTACAGGAGCCAGAAAGCAACCTCACTTCTCCTTGGCAACTTTATGATTTTTTTTCTTTCTTTAAAACAGAGGCAAGGTTTAAAATGTTACTTAAAATACTCTTGAATGACTTTTCAAGGAAATATGGGAACACATTGCCAGGAAAATGGGGGAGTGTGTTCAAAGTAAAGAATCTAAAAATCTCTGCCTAGACATTTGTTTAAAACTTGAAATAAAAATGCTCATAATCAAGTTACTTTTATTAGACATTTATAGCTTTGCCAATAACACATTACAGTGACCTTTGTCCTTCTAGAGTCTAGAAAAAGACCCAGAATTGAAGTTCTCTGAGCCTCTCTAGGTGACAAGCTTGGGTTTGCATTTGGATTTGCTTTGAACCCTTTGCTTACTTTCCCAGACCCATCCCTCAGGACAAGTACGAATCTTGGGGTGGAGTAAGGAGTTAAATATTGAATATTGAAAGGAGATATTCAAAGCAAATACCATCACATTTCTGGACCTTGCTTTGTTCCCAGTAAACTTATTTCAAGTAAACTTGTAATTTTGCATCGAAGCTTGTAAAAGTTTCCATATAAATTAATCATATTATTGTTATTACAGGAAGCAGAAATGTGAAGAAACTTCCCTCAAATGAAAGAAACTTCTTTTACCCTGCCTGCCAAAGAAGTTGGGTGTTGATGTATTATTTAAAACTGCTTGTGTCTGTAAAGGGATTTATTGTGTCTGTAAAGGGATTTATTAGCAACGTTTTCATAAAATGATGATTTGTGTACCAAATGGTATGAAGGTAAAGATTTTGTATCTCCTTCACAGAGGCTATAGAGAAAAAAAAATAAATCTATAACCTCTGGAAATACATAGTTTTTAAAAAGGCACTATTAAAGAACACCTACTAGAAGTAAATTTATACATGTTCTTTCTTGTATTTGCAACTTTTCCATACCATTGTGAGGTGAGGGAATTGAGATTTTGTAAGGTAAGAGAGTCTGGCATAGGATGCTTAGGGTCAGGATTTCAGGATTTAAATTAAAGTTGACATTAGTTGACATTAAGCCCAAGTACTTCCCACCACTGTGTGCTGCTTTTTTATAGATAGAATCGGCCAGGTAAAGAGATGACGTGTGTTGACTCATATCTAGAGGAAAATCAGACATGGACCTTCAGGTAAAAGAGAAAGAGGAAAAAAAAAAAAAAGGCAGAACCTAGGATGTTAGAAAGGAGATCATGAGTGGGATAATTTATTGTGATGGAGGAGTGTAGGTGAAATGAGGATGGGACATATAGGGGGTCAACTTTTCCATTGAACAATGAAATATCTGGTTATGTTCCAATGCCTAAGCCATTTTTATTCCCTTTCAAAGACTCTCTAAAATTTGGGTCTTTGTGCCTAGAGGTTATCTTGCTAACTCCCGTGACAAGCTGCTTCAGAAAATCATTACTCATGTATCCAGAGGTCTATCTTGTTGGAGAAAATGGATCAGCTTTTAGAAGAGAAACCAGGAACACGAGACAAAGTCCCCTGAAATCTCAGTATCCAACCTTTTCCTTGATGTAACAAAACAAACATCCCCACCCCTAAAATGCCTACTTGCTCTTTACCATTAAACCAGAAATCGATCTGAGTACCCTATAATTCTTCCACCATACTTATCCACTACTCCGCATGACCAATGTTTCTTGTCATCCTGCATAGTAACCGCTATAAAACTACATCAAGCCCACTTGGCCTTTTTCCTATCAGTGACAAATTCCCAATAAGAATAAAAACTTCTCTGAAGCAACGTGTTACAGATAATACTGAAAGCCCTATTCTGATGATGAGTTTGGAAATCTTGCTGGAGGTTGTGGTGGACAGCTGCCTTCAAAGGACATCTAACTGAATCTTCTTTCCTGAGTCTTTCAATTGACACACCATTTTGAAATCATCTCTACACAAGATATTGGAGATCATTATTATCATATTCATTTTTCAGATGAAGAAATGGACTGCATAGAGAGAATATGACCCTTCTTTTTCCCCCTCCCTTCCCCTATGATCCTCTGGAGGAAAAATGAAACAAGATGAAACCAGAGAGGGAGACATACGGTAAGAGACTCTTAATCTCAGGAGACAAACTGAGGGTTGCTAGAAGGGAGGGGAGTAGGAGGTATGGGATGGCTGGGTGATAGACACTGGGGAGAGTATGGGCTATGGTGAGTGCTGAGAATTGTGTAAGGCTGATGATTCACAGA
Organism: Lontra canadensis; assembly: GCF_010015895.1. Classification (NCBI taxonomy): domain Eukaryota; kingdom Metazoa; phylum Chordata; class Mammalia; order Carnivora; family Mustelidae; genus Lontra; species Lontra canadensis. The sequence goes on from NW_022631643.1 coordinate 7,711, forward strand.
CCTGTACCCCTGAAACAAATAATACATTATATGTTAATAAAAAAAAAGGGATAGTGCAATCCTAATCTCAAACAGCCAGATCAATATTTCTCGTAAAGACTTTTGGCTTTACCAGACAGGGTACACAGGCGGGATTTTGGCTGGGAAATGCCATCACAATCTATCAAACCAGCGAGCCTTATGCGCTAACCCATTTTTCCAGGAAATAATATTCTATGGAGTTAGAAGGGCATTTTTGTCCTGGCTCTCCCATTTTCCAGGCAGGTGAACCCAGATAAATCATGTAACCTCTTTAAAAAGCAGTTTCCTCATCTGTAAAAATAGAGAATAGAAGAGTACCCACTTCATAGCATTGTTGTGGGGACTCAAATCACGGGCATCAAGTGTATTAACACAGCAATCGGTGTATTTATGACAATAAATGTTTGCTCTAGATGGTGTCAGCATTGGGATCATTCCTTTCCTAGTTCCTGAAACAGCTTATCTTATATCTTCATCAATAACCAAGTGTTTGGCACACAACCGACCTCCCAACCCCCAGCCCAGTAAATGCTCATCCAATTAATTAATACGCTCCCTATTAAACTCCGGAATCATGGACTAGGCATCGAGAAATAATGGCTGGTATTCTGCTCTATTCTCTGGTTGTTCCCACAAATTCCTCCCCTCACCCCCCACCTTCACCCCCAAGTCACAGGCACATACATGGGATCATATTTCTTTATGTTGAGCTGGACGGGGTGTTCGTGTTGATAAGAAACCTTCCTCCCACCCCACTTTGTCTGCCCTGCACTTAGGAACCAAGGTTGAGTTCAAACAGGGGTCAGGGAGATAAAAGCCTTAGGCTTAACCACCAATTCACTCGTCTGGTGCCTAAAACTTCCGTCATTTATTTATTGCCATTAGAAAGGATCCGCCGGGTCCTGTGTCATGAAGGCTGTAGGCAGAAGCCTCTGCCATTTATTATCTCCTCTTCAGTTGGGAAACAGAGCAGGCGGATGCAATTTCCCCAGGATCTGTGGCCCTGCCCCTGGACTGAAGACTGAATAGGAAGAGAGAGAAGTTTCCTAGCACTTTATGGCATCTTTTGTTTTTCATCAAGAGGCCAAGGACAGACATTTTGAAACAATTGTCAAAGACAGAACCCATGCAGGCCTCGGGGGTAGAAGCCAGCTCGCCCTGGGAGAAAAGAGAACAAACACCCAGGGCTGAGGCTTACAGACGGACAGAGATTTACCGCAGCCGCTACCCAGACTACTTGTTATGGAGGAGAAGATAAACAGGAGGCCCTTTTCGAGCCAGTGGTCATGTGGAAGGTGCTAGAAACATTCCTGGGCAAGAACAAGACCCAGCCGCCACGCCAGCTGGTTGCCTTTGAGTTCGGTCCTCGGTGCGCACAAAACTTCCATCCCCCGTTCAGTTCTATGCACGGGCTCTTTTAAATATTAGTGCGAGGGAATACCAGCCAGGCCCCCAAAAAGGACAATTGTACCACAGACTGAAACGAAGACACCAGTCCTGATGTATCCAAACAAAATGTGGAAGGCACCAGCCAAGGGAGTCAGGGCAAGAAACGCTCTTCTGAGTCCCTGCATTGGCTGCGGGGGGGCGGGGGTCGGGGGGTGGGAGGGTGGGGGGGTGGGGGTGGCGGGAAGCTCATGGGAGTCGCGGCGGGGGGGCCCCCCCTTCCTCCTGCACCAGATCCCCCACGCTGTTTGCGCTCCCCTCCTCCACTTTGGCAAAGCAAGCAAGATCATAAACGTCAGATGTGAGCCTGTCGCTGTAATGATCCTGTGGCTATGAATAAAAATGGCCCAGGAACAGATTTATGAATTGAATCGTCTTTTTGGGGGGTGGGCTGCGTGGGTCGGGGCTACTGCTCCCGGAGGCTGGGCATGCGCGCGCGTGCGTGCGTGTGTGTGTGTGTGTGTGTGTGTGTGCGCGCGCGCTGCTCGTGATGAACTTCTAGCAATCGAGAGCCCACAGGGTTAAGCCTAGAAGGCTAGAATGATATTTTCGCCTCTTTGATGACACACTAAAATAAAGACCGTCTCGTTTTGCAGCAGTACATTGAGTCTGTGAAGCCAATGTACATGTGGTTACTATTTGCAGAATTTGGCATTTTCTATGAATAGTATAAAACAGGCATTGGATCAGCTGTCATGTTTTGACAGGGTTGTCCTTTTTTTCCAGAATGCCACTTTCTCTACCCCCTATCCCCCCACCCCATATTTGAGCAGCAACCGTACCACTTTTTTTTTTTTTAAGTGGACTAAGAAATTTGATGAATAATGAATTAAAAGCTGGAATGGGTCAAGGGTTTAAAGCACAAGGAAGCAATCACCCTGAAGAAAGTGGCCCCCCTAAGGGGAGGCAAGTCCCTGTTATGACTGGTGGTGAGATTGTCTCCAGACGGGGCCTCACCCAGCCCCAGAAATGGGAACAAGGTCAGAGACCAGATTAGTTAACAGTGTGAAGTGGGAGTTTAAAGCTGTTTTGTTTACAATGAGCTAATCAGCCTGACAGCGACGTACCCCAGCTCTTCTCTCTGTTCAATATATTTGATTCCTCCCAAGCTGTTTGGGACTCTGTTTTCAGAGTCTCTTCAATTCTGCACCTTTCATACGTCCAAAACTTGACAGGAATGAAGTTGACAATGAGAAATCATTTTACCTCTTCATGGCGACATACATCCATCAGTTTCAGCCCCAGGGTGTAAACTTGGGTGTGAGGGTTCACCTTCTCTGGGAGAGATGGAGTTTGCTGTGTAAACCTGTAAACCATTAACACACACACACACACACACACACACAGGAGAAGCTCTCTTTTAATGTCTTGAGAATTTGAAGCTTTGGGTTTTATTAACATGGGACCTGTATGTGTTAATTACACATTTATTTAAAAGCACTCTCTCATGCTCTCTCTCTCTCTCTCTCTCATTCTCTCTCACGATCACCTTTTCTTTTAAGATTTTACTTATTTTTCATGATCACCTTTTCAATTTATTTTTTTCTTTTGTTCAACATGCACCACTTTTTCCTTTGTTTACAAGGGACCAGAAACTAGGATGAACCCATGTTGGACACCTTTCCTAATCAGCTCTTCAATTTTACATCAGAATGATTTCATCAAGTCCTTTTTGTCTGTATTAGCAAAAAACAACTGATCTGGCACTGGAAAAAAAATAGCTCTTACATCTATTTTGTACAAGCAATCATGTTTCTGATTAAACAGCTTTATCTTGCCTGTTTAAATGAACAATGTAATTATACTCGAAACTGAAACCAATTGTCAAGATGTCTCTGTTTGGCTTGGAATCACTACAGTATAAATCCAGTCATGGGATTTCTCAGAGCAGTAATAAGAATATCAAACAGGTCATGCACTGTATTATCATTTCATTGTTATTTATGTTTGCCCAGACTTGATTCAGAGTCTCTGAAAACTGTCACTCTCAGGATGGCCTTACCTATTAAATCATCTCATTCTACCAAGAACCTATGGATAAGCCTCTTCTTTAAAAAAAAAATAATAATAATAAAATTAGTTCTAAGATTAAATTCTTATCATTATTTATCTTTGATTTCTATGGCGGTCACCACTTACTATTCTAATTATTATTACTCAGATAGAAATTATGCACTTAGCCATTCATTTATTTTTCTTTACTTTTCTTTTTTTTTAAGTTTTTATTTATTTATTTGACAGAGAGAGAAATCACAAGTAGTCAGAGAGGCAGAGAGAGAGAAACGGGGAAGCAGGCTCCCTGCTGAGCAGGGAGCCCAATATGGGACTCGATCCCAGGACCCTGAGATCATGACCTGAGCCGAAGGCAGAGATTTAACCCACTGAGCCACCCAGGCGCCCCTCATTTATTTTTCATAAAACAGATTGAGCATATACTATGTGATATACATGATGCTGCAAATTCCCAGGGATGTGGAAACAATTAAAAAACATTCTGTCCTCAAATTCCTCAAGAGAGATAAAATAATTACTATATAATCAACAACAAAATACGTTTCATATCTTCATGATATTTATATATTATATAGTAACGGGTTAGGTCACTGTATATTTGATTTTCTATTTTTAGGGAAAACTGTATTATGTGAGGAATTATTATCATCCATGCTTGCATTAGTAGGATACTACAAGTCATTTATATAGGTTTGGATAGTTTAATCATTATTGTAATTAGAATTTGAATATGATAAGGAAAGTTTCAGGAGACTTTCTCCTACACCATCTCATTCAAATTATGCATTGTATAATATTTTCTTCCTCATATCTCACAGAAAAATACACAACAGATGTTCCTCATCAAGGGGTTTAGCAAATGCAAAAGTTTGAAATGAGCAGTTCATTCATTCAACAACAAATAAATATTAATTGATAAATATGTATATCGAGCCACTATCTTGTGTCATGTAAAGAGTTAAAGAACAAAAATAAACCCTTTCCTTGCACATACAGAGAATACAGGCTAGGGAAGGAAGACATTGTATAAGGCTCTATCCAGTCTCTACTGAGAATAATGTGTAAAGGAAGGCACTTTATATACTTGATCTTAAAGGTTATTCAATAGGGTTGTAGAATATTCCAATTTTAACTCTTATGTGCTCATTCTATTTTTTTTTTTTTTAAGATTTTACTTATTTATTTGAGAGAGAGAAAGCATGAGAAGGGAGAGGGGCAAAGAAAGAGGGACAAGCAGATGCCCTGCTGAGCAGGGAGCCTGATGCAGGGCTCAATCCCAGGACCCTGAGATCATGACCTGAGCCGAAGGCAGATGCTTAACTGACTGAGCCACCCAGGCACATCTACGTACTTGTTCTAATATGAGTGTCAAGAATGAAGATGTGCTCCATCTGGCCTCTGAATAAACCAATGGAGTAGACATCTTTTCTTTTTCCTTTTCTTCTTCTTCTCCTTTTTTTTTTTTTTTCTTTTAGGCTAACAACTTAGTCTTATGTCCCATCTGAAACTTAGAGTTGACTTTGCTTGGAAATCCCACAAAGGAAAAACGAAATTTTTTTTTTAAGATTTTATTTATTTATTTGACAGACAGAGATCACAAGTAGGCAGAGAGGCAGGCAGAGAGAGAGAGAGGGGGAAGCAGGCTCCCTGCTGAGCAGAAATCCAGATGCGGGGCTTGATCCCAGGACCCTGGGATTATGACCTGAGCCGAAGGCAGAGGCTTTAACCCACCGAGCCACCCAGGTGCCTGAAAAATCAATCTTTATTGAGGTTGAGTCCACAATTTAAAAAGAGAACAAAATAGAGGGGGAAAAATTGTACCAAAATCTTTAAACAGGAAACACAACGAATAGATTTTAGAGTTCAAATAGGTTCAAAATGTGTAAGAATAAATCATCCCACCAAAAAGCAAGACTAATGGAAAAAAAAAATGTGAAGAAAAGAGAATGAAATAGAACTATACTTTTAAAACATGGTCTTTAAAACTTTTAATAGCAGAAAATACGGTTAAATAGCAAGTTAGACATTTGTAAAAAATGCATTAGTGATTTTATTGGAAAAGGCCAAGAATCCAGCATAAAAATGAAGAGATGGCAAATATGAAGATAAGATCAAATGATATGGAAGAGAGAATGGGGGAGCCAAAAGGGAGAATGGGGGAAAGGCAAATTTGAAAATGTAATACTTTGCCATTTTATAAAGGACTTGCTTTTCATATTTAAAAAGCATGAGAGAGAAACATAATTAGAAGTTACATCAGACCACACAGAGTAAGACTTCAGGACACCAAGGGAAAAGGAAAAGAAACTCGTAAAGCAACCAGTGAGAATAAGCAAATTACCAACAACTGCACACCCATACATCACAGCAACCCTAAACTTTTCACAAGGCTAATGGTGGAAATAAGACAATGCGGTGATAATCTCAGAAGGCAGGAAGTGTGTGGTGAGTGGAAAATGCCACCTTTCCTGCTATCTCTAAGCAAAGGAGGTATGGGGAAGAACCTTGCAGATGGTGTTTTAAACTTCTCTTAGCATATTTACTACAATACATCCTCTATTAGAAATGAAACAAACGCATCCCAGGCTCCTGTAAAAAAGAAATAAAAGAAAAAAGAAAGAAGGAAAGAAATGATCATTTCAAAGTATGAGTCAAAAATAATGAGCAACCTACAATCCTGTTTTCAGTTAACTTATCAGTCCAGGGTGAGGGTGAAAGGAAGTCCTTTTGCCTGAAATCTAAGTGAGTTTTCCACTTACAAAAGCTGTTCAAAGAAGAAAATCAGCACCAAAAATTGACAGTAATAATTATGACTAATATGAGGAGGGTATGAAAACATTCTGGAACTATACATTGACGTTGATGATATAAAAAATATTAGTGATTATCCTATAAATCTTATCATTGCTGATTTTAATGTGTCATATTAAAATTAGGCTATCTACTGGGGTGGCTGGGTGGCTCAGTGGGTTAAGCCTCTGCCTTCAGCTCAGGTCATGATCTCAGGGTCCTGGGATTGAGCCCCACATTGGGCTCTCTGCTCAGCGGAGAGTCTGCTTCCCCCCGCCTCTCTGCTTGCCTCTCTGCCTACTTGTAATCTCTCTCTCTCTGTGTCAAATAAATAAACAAAATATTTTAAAAAAATAAAATTAGGCTATATATTCTCATTCTTTTTTCTATTTGTGTAGCTCAAAATAGCTATAGATTATCTTTCATGGTCTGTGCAGCTGAAAAGTGTAAGTGAATCAAATTTCCAAAGGCCATGTTATTTTAATGTGTGGAAGGATGGGTAAATATTTAAAGGGATCCTAAACACATTATTATTACCTTATTTATTATCTAAATAATCACCTGTCTAAATTACTCATGTTATGTTTTCCATTTTTATACCCTGAGAATTGTAACACCACACCCCTATGGTTTCTATAAAGGGGTACACGTGTGCACATGTTTATGTATCCTATTACTCTGGGGAGCTGAAAGTTCTGTATTTAATGGTACTGTCATAGAAAAGCAATGACATCAGTTAAATATTAATTTGATGCGCTATAACATCATCTCTTCCAGCCCTTGTTCCACCTTTTTGCAAGCTCAATTCTCTCCTTCTTTTTCTAACCATCTTCCCACAGGCTAAAACTGCACCTAAGATTTTACTATATTGAAAACCAACCCTACCAACATTATATTTATTGCTGGTTCCCACCATCACTCTCTCCTTCTCATCACCAATAAGGCTTTAGAAAAATGACCATTTAGGCATTGAGGTCCCTAGTTGTTGTTGTTGTTTTTAAGATTTTATTTATTTATTTGGGGCACCTGGGTGGCTCAGTCAGTTGAGCATCTGCTTTCAGCTCAGGTCATGATCCCAGGATCCTGGGATGGAGCCCAGCATCTGGCTCCCTGCTCAGCAGGGGCTCTGCTTCTCCCTCTCCCTCTGCTTCTCCCCCTGCTTATGTGCTCACTTTCTCTCTCTGTCTGTGTTAAAATAAATAAATAAATAAATGAATGGATGAAATATTTTTAATAATTTTTTAAAAGATTATTTATTTATTCATTTGGCAGAGTGCACACAGATAAGCAGGAGGAAGAAGCAGAGGGAGAGGGAGAAACAGATACCCCCCTGAGCCCGGGGGGTGGGGGCTCAGTCCCACGACCCTGGGATCAATGACCTGAGCCAAAGACTTAACCGATTGAGCCACCCAAGTACCCCAGCTCCCCAGTTCAAATTTCCCTTTTCTTTAAGTCTGTACTTAAAGAAACAAACTTGTTAGTTTTTTTCACCACCAACTGTGCAGTTACATCTTAATAATAGACAAGATAATAATAGACAAGATCATCTTGTTTTACAATCTTACTCACATGTTCAAGCATCCAGTGTTGTAGAAACCTCCATTCTTCTTGAAGTGCCTAGTCTGGGCTTAGACCCATCGTACTCTCCTGGCTGTCCTCCAATTCCACTGGCCATTTCTTTTCAGTCATTACGGTCATCTCCTCTTTTAGATCTTCTCCCTGCCCTGCCTTACCTTGCCCTTATGTTAGAAAATGGACACATTTTTCTAGATAGTCTATGCTCTCTGGTGTACATTCAGCATAATCTGGGATTAATTAAACCAATCTGATGGCTGGGAATTGTGCAGTCCAGTCCCTCGTAAACATCTTCATTCGATGGGCAAGACCTGAGGACCTCAAGTTCCTTGTAAAATCCCACAGTTTCGAAGGGCTTTCATGGGGAGCAAGAGGAGCCCACAGAGATTAGGAACATGTTGTAAACCTCTTTCATTACGAATCTTTTCTCCAAGGCTGAGATTGTGAATCGCCAGCCATCTAGTTTCCCCTGCCAAGTGGGAGCGTGAACAGTGTGATTCAGCTGTTAAGATGAGTAACAGTCATCTTAACAGTCAACAATCAAGGGAAACAAATACCCATAGTGATAGTCGGCTTCCAACTTTAAAGATGTTTCTTGATTGGTTAAAATTTTTGATGCTCTGTAATATTACCTTTTTGTGATGCCTTTCTCTATTACCTAAAAACAGTTGAACTGTATATTCCAAACACTTCTTTTTTAATTCTCTAGGAATTTTTTTTTTCCTTGTAAGATTCTGTATAAACTAGAGGGATATCAAAACCTTTACATTAAACCTTGGATTTAAGCCTGTATCTGGTGTGGACTTCACCTGGATAATTTTTATGTAACTGGTAGAGATTCAGACACACCGACCCTTGGTCAACATGTGTGCATGTCCTCAATTGATAAATATAAAATAGGGAGTAGGAGTATACCACTGGGACAAAAATGTCCCAAAGGAAACTTTTGATTATTTTTGAAGTGGTTATATAGATATCTTGCAAAAAACAGATACTTCTGGATGCTTACATAAAATCCATTCTCATTTTCTTTCTTCTGATTGAATATCTGTTTTTTTTGGGGGGGGGAGGGACAACAATGTAATGAGACAAAAATTATTTTTCTGAGGATGCTAGACCACTAGTGGTGATCATGGGAAAGAATCTCAAGCCATTTCTGTTTATCTCTGGAAACGTTTTGTTCTCCTAATACAGGTGTCACTCTTCCTCTCGATTTTAACTCCTTTATGCTGGTCTAGATTACAGTTGTGATGGCTGGAATTACAATTACCTTCATGTGCCTGATTACATTGGAGATGCTGAAATAATTTCCGTGTATGAGCTCTGGATTGCTTACCTTTAAATTTATTGTCATATAGGAAGAACACAAATGTCTATCTCATCTACTTGAGTTATCTGTTATCTGCAGCTGTTATCTGCAGCAAACCTAACCAATGCAGTTTTGAATAGATGAGTCAGAAGGTCAGAGTGGAAAAACAACAACAACAGCAAATATCTGAGGTTTCTCCGCTTCAATTATATTCCAAGTTCTCCAGCTACTAGTTTGAGACCTAGGGCAAGAGACCAAACTTCTAAAGCTTTCTTTTCTCATCTGTGCATTGGGGCTTACAATACAGAACTCACCCCCTTGGGGCTGTTACAAAGATGAGCTGAGTTCTAAATGGCTTCTATAGCCAGAATTTAAAATTATGATAAAGTCTTAATAGAAGAAAGTTTCAGAAGTGCTCGCCGAAGTAACATATATCCAGAAGATTCCATTTAAAGGTGTAGTCAGACTATTTCTGACCCAGTACATTTGCTTTATGCACTGCCAGCAATCTCATTGTAGCGGAAAACATATTTCATGGTGTGCTGGTGGTTGAAGTAGCACTTAGATGCACATGCACTGATTTCAGGTCAGCAAGAAAGATCCAAAGCACCCTGACAAGACCCAAACTGACCCCTTTTAACTCTTGAGTGAAATGTTGTTCTACTTGCTCAGGAAATCATTGAAAATGAAACTCAACTTCAAAGAGGAATAAAAATGCCAAGGAAAGGAAAACCCTCTTTGGGGCAGCACTCTAAGCATCTAGATTTTTGTTATTTTTATTTATTTATTTATTTTTATTTATTTAATGAGAATGTAGAGGATCGGCATGTTTTCCATTTCCCTATAACCTCAATATTATTACATATTCTAAAACACATCCTAGTTAGTCCTTTTCCTACCTCTTTCTTTCCCTTTTCAGGATTGTGAGAATATGGATATGGAGTTTCCAAGATTTCAAAGTGTTTCTTTGACATAAGGTCAACATAATGGGACAAGTGTTGAAATAGGAGTAGGAAGAATGGAGCCTCTTTTTGGTTCAAAGGAACAGAGGTATATCTGAGTAACTTCAGGAGAGGGGGAAGAAATTAGTGGTTCCTCTATGGTGGCCAAAAACTAAAAAAGGAAATCAGGCTGGAGAGAAGATGCCTCCAAAAACTGGCTTTTCTGGGTCCCGCATTCTTGCCCTTATCTCTCTCCACTTAATGGCATCCATCCACTTCCCCTATCAAAAAATTTGCCACAATATAAAAAATACCAAACCCAGAACTTTGTGACCATGACTCTGAAACTTTTCAGCAAAATACTTACTATGACTGTCTATATCATGATTTAAAGTTCATTTAATATTGTTTCACCCACTTTTTTGTTCCTCAGAATATGAATTCTCTAGCCCCTTATTGGAATTCAACTCAGTCCTACTCTAAATTAGTACATGATCTGTAAATATTCAGAATCCTCACCGAAATTAATCTTTCAAAGAAAAAATCCCAGTCACAACTCTTGGACAAGGTATCTATAGATGACTCTCAACTAAAATCAAAGCCACAGTTCTTACTCTTTTTCATTCAACAATGAATCCTCGTTCTTTCTGCTGTGTGCTTTCATTTACCAACATTGCCATTAACCAGCGCTTCTGATTTCACTCAAGCTATGGTCAAAAGGAACACATTCCTTAAGGATTGTGGATTTTGGGACTCAAACAATTGAACAGAGACTCTAGGTTCCCCTTTGATTCAGTTGCCATATGTCAGCATTTCCTGTCTGTCTTGGAACACTGCACCTTTCTCTGAATCACCCGCGTCCTGCCTTTCTTTTCCTGACTTGGGAAGTATGACTTCCGACAGTCTCTCCAGGGAATTAGCTGCCATTCTCTTGTTGATGTCTGTTTGCTTATCAACCTCACAGGGAGGTTTTTGTTACATAGTCAGGAGGAAACGCTGATCCATATAGCATATGTGTCCATTCTTTGGTGGCAGTGGTTGGTGAAGCTTCAAAAGATGTTCAAAATATTAGTGATGATCAGGTTGTTTAAAGTAGCCAAAGAATAGAAATGGCAGGAACCATTGCATGTAATAGAAAACACACACACATGCTCACCAACTGGATGATTATGAAAAAGCAAGAACACATGTCTAACTCAGAAATGGATTTCATTAAGTCTCATCTATATATAAAGAGTTAGGGGAAAATAAACCTGAAATTTGCATTTTGGTTGCAAAGTGATATTAGTATTTTTCAGTCCTACACTTCCTTTCACATGTTGAAAAGCAGCCTAAATATCCAACACATGAAAATGAATGCATGTCCTCATGATATTTTTAAGACTGCAGAGGCAAGCCAATAGTATGACAGATACAATGAATCCATATGTTACGTTTTCAAAAAGGAGGGGTTCTTTAGATTATATTGTCATTTTTTTAATTGCAAGAAAAATAACCCCAAATAAAGTCTGTAAGAACCAAAGTAAGAAGGAAGGAAGTCATTGTCAAGTACAAACCGGTAAATGGTTTCAACTCTTCATATGTCCATGAAGAACATTTATTATCATCCAATAATCAGGTCAAAAGGGATGACTTATGACTTTCCACAACTCTACGATATATCCTTTCAATTACTCCCTTTTAAAAGCAAGTGCTAACATCAGGGTAAAGAGGCATCATACTATATCAATTAGGGTGATACACTCCTTCACAGAAAAGCTAACACAATGAATCCTAAAACCCTAAATTAAACCCTCCAAATAAAAAGCTCATATGTAGATTGCTCGTGATGTAGTTTGTCAATTGAAAAAAAGAATAATTTTCTTTATGACCTTTGAGTAGGGTGACTCTTCTTGGTGCTTGAATTGCCAATTTGGGCTCACTGACATCATTGCTCTTGTTGCTGATTACTCACATAGAATAATCCAGCTATGATGGTAAGGGTTTGTAGTGCTCAGAAAATACAATGTGTCTTGAATGATTAAAGATCTTCAAAGGAAATAAAGTTACCCAGTGCACCAATTATTAAGAAATGTATAAAAGATTTGATTTTGATATCATAAGTGCTAATCTCCAGTTATAGGTAATCCCTCAATTATATATGCATTCTACAAAAATTGCTATTTAGCAATGATAAGAATGATATGAATGTCAAAGCTACTACTGTGTCGTTGAAAATCTACATTTGGGGAAATAATTAACTTGTACATGGAATGATGACAAAGAACAACAAAACATTAACTTATAGGGACAAAGATACTTATTTATGAATAAGAATCTCTGTTTTCAGTAGCTCTGCTTCTGAAATTTTCAATGAAGGATACAATTCAAAAGATGGCAGCATTAATGTCAAACACTTGGAAGCTAAAGACCACTCTGCTTAAGAATGCTTGGATCAACCAGGAAATCAAAGAAGAACTTAAACAATTCATGGAAACCAATGAGAATGAAGACACTTCGGTCCAAAACCTATGGCATATGGCAAAGGTGCTCCTAAGGGGGAAATACATAGCCATCCAAGCCTCCCTCAAAAAAACTGAAAAATCCAGAATAGACCAGCTCTCTTTACACCTTGAAGAACTGGAGAATCAACAACAAATTAAGCCAACCCCACACACAAGAAGGGAAATAAGCAAGATTGGAGCAGAGATCAATGAGATAGAAACTAGAGATATAGTAGAACACATCAACGAAACTAGAAGCTGTTTTTTTGAAAGAATCAATAAGATCAATAAACCATTGGCCAAACTAATCCACAAGAAAAGAGAGAGGACCCAAATAAATAAAATTATGAATGAAAAGGGAGAGATCATGACTAACACCAAAGAAACAGAAACAATCATCAGAAATTAATATCAACAGTTATATGCCAATAAGTTAAGCAAACTAGATGAAATGGATGCATTTCTGGAAACCTAGAAACTTCCAAAATTGAATCAGGAAGAAATTGACAACCTGAATAGACCAATATCTAGTAATAAGATTGAAGCAATGATCAAAAACCTCCCAAAAAACAAAAGCCCAGGACCTGATGGATTCCCTGGAGAATGCTACCAAATATTCAAAGAAGAAATAATACCTATTCTCCTGAAGCTGTTTCAAAAAATAGAAACATAAGGAAAACTTCCAGACTCTTATTATGAAGCCAGCATTACACTTATCCCCAAACCAGGCAAAGACCCCACCAAAAAGGAGAATTTCAGATCAATATCCCTGATGAATATGGATGCCAAGATTCTCAACAAGATCCTAGCTAATAGGATCTAACAGTACATTAAAAAGAATATCCACCATGACCAGGTGGGATTTATCCATGGGATGCAAGGGCGGTTCAACATTCACAAATCAATCAATGTGATAGAACAAATCAATAAAAGAAGAGAGAAGAACCACATGGTCTTCTCAAATGCAGAAAAAAAAAAAAATGACAAGATACAGCATCTGTTCCTGATTAAAATGATTCAAAGTATAGGGATAGAGGAAACATTCCTCAACTTCATAAAATCTATCTATGAAAAACCCACAGGGAATATCATCCTCAATAAGGATAAGCTGACAGCCTTCCTTTTGAGATCAGGAACACGACAAAGATGCCTACTCTCATCACTGTTATTCAACATAACAGAAAGTCCTAGCAGGGCTTTCTTCTGTAACACGAAGTCCTAGCAACAGCAATCAGACAACAAAAAATAAATAAAAGGTATTCAAATTGGCAAAGAAGAAGTCAAACTCTCTCTCTTCACAGATGACATGATACTTTATATGGGAAACCCAAAAGACTCCATCCTCAAACTACTAGAACTCATACAGCAATTCAATATTGTGGCAGGATACAAAATCAATGTACAGAAATCAGTTGCTTTCTTATACACTAATAGTGAAAATATAGAAAGGGAAATTAGAGAATCATTTCCATTTACTACAGCACCAAGAACCATTAAGATACCTGGGAATAAACCTAACCAAAGAGGTAAAGGATCTGTACTCAAAGAACTACAGAAATTGAAGAAGGTACCAAAAAATGGAAGAGTATTCCATGCTCATGGATTAGAAGAATAAACATTGTTAAAATGTTTATACTGCGTAGAGCCACGTATACTTTCAATGCCATCCCAATCAAAATTCCACCAGCATTTTTCAAAGGGCTGGAAAAAACAATCCTAAAATTTGTATGGAACCAGAAGAGACCCCAAATTGCTAAGGAAATTTTGAAAAAGAAAAACAAAACTAGGGGCATCACATTGCCTGATTTCAAGCTTTACTACAAAGCTGTGATCACCACAACAGCATGGTACTGGCACAAAAACAGACACATAGACCAGTGGAACAGAGTAGAGACCCCAGACATGGACCCTCAACTCTAGTCAAATAATCTTTGACAAAGCAGGAAAAAATATATAGTGGAGAAAAAGATAGTCTCTTCAATAATTGGTGCTGGGAAAATTGGACAGCTATGTGTAGAAGAATAAAACTCTACCATTCTCTTACACAATACACAAAGATAAACTCAAAATGGATAAAAGACCTCAACATAAGGCAGGAATCTATCAAAATCCTAGAGGAGAACATAGGCAGTAACCTCTTCGACATCAGCCACAGCAACTTCTTTCAAGATGTCTCCAAAGGCAAAGGAAACAAAAGTGAAAATGAACTTTTGGGACTTCAAGATCAAAGTTTCTGTACAGCAAACTAAACAGTCAACAAAACAAAGAGGCCACCCACGGAATGGGAGAAGATATTCGCAAGTGACACTACAGACAAAGGGCTGATATCCAAGATCTATAAAGAGCTCTTCAAACTCAACACACACAAAACAGATAATCATGTTAAAAAATGGGCAGAAGACATGAACAGACACTTCTCCAAAGAAGACATACAAATGGCTAACAGACACATTAAAAAAAAAAAAAATGTTCATCATCATTAGCCATCAGGGAAATTCAAATCAAAACTGCATTGAGATACCACCTTACACCAGTTAGAATGGCTAAAATCAACAAGATAGTAAACAACAAGTGTTGGAGAGGATGTAGAGAAAAGGAACCCTCTTACCCTGTTGGTGGGAAAGCAAGTTGGTGCAGCCACTTTGGAAAACAGTGTGGAGATTACTTAAGAAATTAAAAATGGAGCTACCCTATGCCCCTCCAATTGCACTACTGGGTATTTATCCCAAAGATACAGATGTAGTGAAAAGAAGGGCCATCTTTACCCCAATGTTCATAGTTGCCAAACTGTGGAAAGAACCAAGATGCCCTTCAACGGACAAATGGATAAGGACGATGTGGTCCATATATACAATGGGTTATTGTGCCTCCATCAGAAAGAATGAATATCCAACTTTTGTTGGATAATTTTGTTGAATAAATTTTGTTGGACAGGGCTGGAGGAGATTATGCTGAGTGAAATAAGTCAAGCAGGGTCAATTATCATATGCTTTCACTTACTTGTGGAGCATAAGGAATAACAT
This sequence comes from Lontra canadensis, assembly GCF_010015895.1. Taxonomy (NCBI): domain Eukaryota; kingdom Metazoa; phylum Chordata; class Mammalia; order Carnivora; family Mustelidae; genus Lontra; species Lontra canadensis. Next base: position 23,312 of record NW_022631643.1, read on the forward strand.
GGAAGATATTGGGAGATGAAGAGGAGAAGTGAGTGGGGGGGGATATCGGATGAGGAGACAACCAGGACACTGTGGACTCTGAGAAACAAACTGAGGGTTTGGAGGGAAGGGGGGTAGGGGCGTTGAGTGAGGCTGGTGGTGGGTATTATGGAGAGCACGTATTGCATGGAGCACTGGTATGGTGCATAAACAATGAATTTTGGAACACTGACAAAATAAATTAAATTTAAAAAATAATAATAATAAAACTTTGAGAACAACATAAATGTTCAACAGAGGGGACAAAGTATGGAAAAATGAAGGCAACTTAATGGAGTCTTAGCCTCCCTTAAAATGGAAAATTATGACAAATAAGGAAAATGCACAGTAAGATATGGAATTTCTTTCCTTATTGGGATTACTTAATTCTTTTTAATTTTTTGAAAATTTGTTTATGAGAGAGAGAGAGTGTGAGTGAATTGGGGAAGGAGCAGAGGGAGAGGGACAAGCAGACTCTGTGCTGAGCATGGGGACCGACATGAGGCTTGATCTTAGGAGCCAGAGATCATGACCTGAGCCAAACCCATGGGCTGGAGTCTTAACAGACTGAGTCACCCAGGCACCCCAAGAACTCCTTAAAATTAATATGTGATTCTGTACAAGGACTGGGAGAGGGAGTGAGAAGAGTAAATTAGTTCTAGTAGCACAATTTTATGTTTACATTATATATAAATATATAAATACATTTTCATTTTATCATAGTGTGAAATTAAAAATCTTCAGATGAGGGAAATAGATAGGCCACGTTGCAAGAGGCCAGAACCTGAGAACCGAAAGACAAAAACTATGTGTTCAAAGTTGAAGATGAAGGGAAGCCTCTACCTTCAACTGGACTTGGCAGAGGGGGGCCTTCAGGTGGAAGTCATTCACTTCTGTCTGTGCTCAATCATGTTTTCCTTGAATCCCAAGGCCATGATTTGGCTTTTGGACTCTAGTTTCCTTGTTTTCCTTGCCATGTACATTCTTCCCTGTGATGAAACCCATGACCCGTTTTACCTCACCTCCCAGCTGTAGTACCTTGCCAGAGGAAGTCACTGGATTGGGTGTGAGTGGCCGCTAGAGACTCACACTGTCCAAATCTAACGGGGCTGTCAGTACCCATTGCTATCTCTGTTGATTTTCTAGTTTGCTAGATGGTGGCGTAAGTCTTGTAAGTGCTTTCTTTGTCCTGTAAAATAAATGGCATGTGCCTTCAAGAGTGTGGTTTTCCAGTTTTTCAGTTAGACCTGAGTTTGATTTCTGTTTCTTCATCCACAGCCATGTGGACTCAAGTAAGTTCCTTTCCCCTGAAAGCTTCATGTCCTCTCACAAAATCATGTAATAATGCCTGTGTTCTGCCATGTTGTTCTAAGACTTAATTGCATTGTCTGGCACATAGAAAGCCTTCTATTAATAGCATTATTTTCAAAATACTACAAACTAGTGGTGGGGCCACAAGTCCTGGTGGGGATGGTGAGGGGTTGTCAAATAGGAAAGCAACCGTTGACAACAAGGAGCTGAACGGAGACAGTGGATGGGGTTAAAGGTGTCAAAACTTTTCATACTTCAGTGGTAGGAGAAGGATATTCTTGCCATTGAAGAAAAACAACAAAAACAATGAACTAAATAACTAAATAAATTAAATATTGAGATTTGTGAGGGGATGATCATAGGGTTTCCACTCATTCCATTTTTATCCTCCTCCTCTCTTACCAGAAAAGGTGTATATCTTTTTCTGAAGTACCTATTTCTTGACGCAAGTGTCTGATTTCATGTCTTCCCTCAAATCTCCCTTCTCTTTCCTTTCTGTTTGGCCCTCTCTTTCAGCTGACAGCCTCCATGCTTGCCTTCATTCACATTCAAGGTCCCTGTGTTGAGGAAAGCTCCCTTGGTTCTTCAATGATTGTGGCCATTTGTTCTTCAGTGATGGGTTCCATGTTTTCTTTTCCACTGTGAGACTTCCAGATTGCCTTCTTTTTTTCCCCCCAGCTCCACCACATGTTCATTACCCAGTCATTCCTGAATTTCCTGCATCTGATTTCTATCCTCATGACTAATCTAAAAATGTACTCTCTCAAAGTTCTACCCAGTGACTTCCTTTTCTCTAGATTTATGTCTATTGTTCATCTGTATCCCCCTTGGTGTACCTCTTTGATGTGAAACACATTTAATGCAACCATCTTCTTAAACTTTTTCCTTCAGAGTTACTTCTACATTTGCCAGCATTTTCTTCTCCAGTCTCTTTACCTCACTTGAATGTTTCCCAATGGGTGTATGGTTAAGAAAAAGTGCTATAGCTGAAATCATTTTATTTGTCCTTCTTTCAACCTAGAAGTATGGATTTCTCTAAGATTGAGCTTTCCATCTATAAAATTGAGTTATTTATCCCCATACAGTGGTGAGGATTAAATAAAATAATGTCCATCACAGGGTTTTACACAGAGAAACCATCTAAAAATATGATTATTTGTGTTGCCGTTATTCTTTATTTTTTAATGAAAGACTCTGCTTGGAATCAGGAACACTTGGTATTACCATGTAGCAATTTTTATCTGTTTTGGGGACACAATAAGTTGATTATGATTTTTTTCTCATAAACTATATTTTCAATGTTGTCTTAAAGATACTATGGTGGAAGGATTAAGATCTAAAACTTTCTAATTAATTTTCCTTTGCTTATAGATCATGGCTACTTGTTCTTTTTTGTCATCCATCTCCTTAGACAGATCAGGAAGAATAAAGCTATTTCTTCTTTATGTCAAATAAATCAAAGTGATATCTTATTGATTATATTTTTTTCTGTTGAACCTCAAAGAACACCCTGGAGAAAGTCATATTAAAGAGTCAGATCAGCCCTTATCCACATTGCTTTTAATGAGGTTGAGAGGAGTTGGGTATGAGACCCATTGGTTTTGCCTCTTTGAGGGATACCTCTTATTGTAATAAAAGGATTAAAACAATTGTCTGGGTTAAGATAGAAGGGGTGTCCGAAATTGGTAGATTCAGCACACATCCTCAAAGATCTCATTTGCCTTCAAATGTCTTCAAATATCACTTTATTAAAATAATATCCTAAAACATTTTTTTTTTTTTTATGGAAAGGTGAGATGTTTATCAAGTCACAGGCTCTTTTCTACAATGATGATCTAGCACATTTTCTCCTTTACCATTCCACTGTCTTTGCTGATCCAACATCTTCCCCCCTCCTTCTTTTAGGTAAACCAACTATATGAAGAATGCCATGATTTTTTCAGTCATCCAGGCTTGAAGCCTTACAGACATCATCGACAACTCCTTTTCTTTCCTCTAGAGACCAACCTATATCAGTCATCAAGTCTTCTTAAGGTGGTCATTGAAATTCTCTTACATACCTTCATTATCTTTTATCTCTAGCTTAATTTGGATCCCTTCTTGTCATATTATGCCTAGAAAGTAAATAGTTTCATAACTCTCTTCCAATCCATCCTGTAGGAGTAATCAATCTAAGAGATTGCTTTTCACCATCTTTGTCCTTTTGAAGACCTTATATCACAATGAATACTAGGTTAACATTCAGAATCTTTGACCAGTGGTTCCAGACTACTTCAAACTCCTAGGTCCCACTACTGTGATGAATAAATTTTGTCTCCTATTTAAACTCACACCTACACCTGCTTTATGTCTTTGCATACTTTATACATAAACGCTAAAAATGCCAGACCCTTACCTTTCTGCCTTTTAACTACTATCTTTTTTTCTATAACTGAAGTCAAATTTTATCTTTTCTGTTAATTTTGTCTACTCATTTAGCCAGATTTTTCTCTTCATATATATATATGTAATATATATATATTACATATATATATATATAATATATATATTTAGCATTTTCTCTCTATACTCTTAGCAGATTTTGCAAACATGTCAGTCTCATTTCTCCATATAATCTCTAATTTCCTTAAGGGTAAGACCATATCTCATATCCTGTAGAACCCCTTTGAGAATCTGGCACAAAGACTTTTGCATGGTTTTAGAGATGTTATAATTGTCAGTTGGTTACCGTAAAGTAGGCATTTAGACTCCAAAGGATAACTAAGAACATTAGGGTAGATTGACAATTCCTCACTTTATAAAGAACCAATTTTGGAATCTAAAGAATCAAATATCCCTTAATCAGGGTAACATAGGCCAGTGTAGGTTGTGCACAAGCTGAACAACTACATAGTGGCACTACTATTTATCCAAGAGATTAGAACTAATGCATTGATACGGGCTTATGAAGGCCATGAATTGAACACATCCCAGGAATATTTATTGTGTGCCTCTTATAAAATATGGATATGTCAGAGCTCCCACCATAAATAGAGTGCATATAAATGACAAACTGCACAGCAGTTCTTACCAAATTGTCAAGGAGTACTTTTAGTATACTAAAATCATACTATATTTTATATTTTGTAACCCAAAATTGTATTCTTCATGTAAAATGGTTCAGCCATTATGAAAAAGATTTTGGCGGTTCCTCAAAAAGTTAAACATAGCATTACCATATGGACCAGCAATTCTACTCCTAGGTATGTACTCAAAAGAATTGAAAATAGGTATTCAAACAAATTCATGTGCACCTATCATCATAACAGCACTATTCACAAGAGTTAAAAGGTAGGAACAAATTAAATGCCCAGTGGATGAATGGATACAACCAACAACGATACACCAATATACATACAACAGAATACTATTTAGCCATAAAAATAAATGATGTACTGATCCATGCCACAATGGGGATGAAACTTCAATTATGCTAAGTGAAAGAAACCAGACACAAAAGGTCACATAGTGTATGATTTCATTTGTACAAAATATCCAGAACTGGTAAGTCCATTGAGACTAAAAGCAGATGGGTAGTTGCCAGGGCTTGGATGGAGAAGAATGAAGAATAACTTCTTGGTGGGTACCAGATGTCCTTTTGGGTCGATAAGACTATTTTGGAATTAGACAGAGGTGGGGATGGCACCGCACTGTGATAAATGCCATGGGAATTTGAACTTAAAGATGGTTAATTTTGTGTAGTGTGAATTTCACATCAATTTAAAAAATACATTCTTCATCACTATACAACATATTCAATATAATCATTGTTGTGCTAGTATGTTTTCAGCACAGTGGGAGAAAAAGCAAATAGATAAAACAGTTTCCCAGCCCTCAAAGCTTTTATAAACTGTTGGGGAAGTAAGTCATAATCAAAGCAATTGGATGATGACAGGAAACAGACTCTAAGATGGTACCATTGTCATATGAGAAATCTATGCTTGCTTTGTTTCTTGTCCTAGTTTTGTAGGTAGCTTCTAACCCTGGTCAAGTCATTTGATGTCCCTCAGTTTACAGAAAAAGAAAACCGAATGAGATGGTTTTTAAGATTTCTCCCAGGCCAAAAAAGATTTTTTTAAAACATTTTATTTATATTTATTTTATCTGATAGCATATGAAAGGTAGCGGGGAGAAACAGAAGGAGAAGAACAAGTAGACTCCATGCTGACCACAGAGCCTGACACAGGGCTTGATCCTAGGACGCTGAGATCATAACCTGAGTGAAATCAGGAATCAGACACTTAGCCAACTGAGCCACCCAGGTGCCCCAAAAGAGTGGGGGTTTTTAAAGACATTACTTATGGCAGAGATCATGCATATCATGGAAAGCAAATACCTAAGAATATAGGAGTGACATTAGCCCCTGAGAAGGGTTTCAAAAAGGAATTGAGGGAATGGGAAATGCCCCTAGCCTAAAAGTCTGGGGGAAAGGATTGCTATTGTCAAGTAATAGGCGTGCAGAAAGCTTTAATATATATTTATGATTGAGTATCATGAGGGAGTAATTTTGTGTAAACAATTAAATATATTCTTAAGTTATAGCTAAGTTATTCACAGGTTCTGTTCTAGCTACATCATCTAAAGGCACATTTTTCTCCATAACCGAGACCCAGACATTTTAAAAATTCTAGGTAGCCATAGTAAACTCATTAGCGACCAACAAAATACTCTATTTCATCACTGCAGCAGTTGTATCTCACTGCATTTAAATTGAAATTCCTAGTGGTGGATTTTGTCCCGTTATATACACTGGCAGTTTTGACATAACCAACTGAAGTTGAGATGAGTAAGGTTTAGGTGTGAAAACATGGATAGGATTAATCTTTCATACTACTTGTATATTACCAACCTCAAATCCATCCATTATTTAATTCTTGATATAAATTACACAAAACAAACTGCCCTCCCCAGCCAATAATTACACTAATGCCTCAGATAGACATTTTCTCAACCTCTCCAGGGTAAGATGCTTTCTTTCTAAGGAGAGTGCAAATGTCTGCTGAAATGCTATGGCTTTGCTGTCCCAAGGTAGTTGCAAAATCTTGCATTCTCCATTACCATGGTATAGAACAGAGGGGCCTGGATTTCCTTCTTTCACAAATACTCTTTTGAAAGGTGCTGTCCTTCTTGCATTTCATCTGGTATGTAAATTACCAAACTGCCAAGCTGCTTGTCTGGGAGGGTTTTATAACCCTTCATTGTTTATGCCTGTCACTGATGACTTTCTCCTTTGTTGCTCAGCACATTATTTATTTGGGGGGAAAAAAAAATCTGTACCTCCAACTGAAGGACCTGGGCCGCCTTCTCTCTTCAGCTGGAGGAAAGGAGTCGGGGATGGGGGAGGATGAAAGGCAGGAAGTAAACTGAGCAATTTTCTCCCCTAGGAAGCCACTTCCTATCAGAAGCACACCAGTGTCTGTCATTTGGATGATCAAAAAAAAAAAGGAAAGAACAGCTGAGTTTGGTGAAGATGAGTTTCCAGAGCTTTAAGCTCAGAAAGCCCATGATCACCTGTGGCCATGTATATAACAAGCCCCTTCAACTCCCAAGGGACCCCCTCCATATATACATATATATATATATATATATATATATATATATATATATATGCGCGCACACACACACACACACACACACACACATTCATGGTTAATACAAACTGGCTCAAACAGGCCGAGAGAACTTCTGAATTGAACTGCTGTAGCCATTTCTTCTAGCGCCTTGGGTAATGTGGCTGCAGGGACACCTTCCAGAAAAGCAAGCAAAGATTTTTGTCCCTTTTCACACCTTCTTCAGCAAATTTCTGTGGCAGAATATTTGGGAATGGGAACAAGTACAAATGTAAAAAAAAAAAAAAGTGTTTATGAATAATGGAACATTTCAAATCCATCTGGTTTCTGAAACATTTTTTAGTTTCTCACTACAGCCAATTATATAGCATGCTTGAGTGAGAACTGGTTCTATCCTGAGGCTCATTCTGCTCTCAAATTTCTACAATGATAGTTGCTACCAACCTCTGAGGTTAGTAGCCATATGGTAGTCCAATATGGCACTTTATACTCTACTTGTTATACAGTAGGCGATATTCTGGTGAACATAAATCCACATTGTAGTAGGAGCCATCAAAGGGGGACCCGGGGTGGGGAAGCTAGAGGGCCTTCCCAGATTTTGGCAGTGTACAATGATTTCCCTTTTTAGTTTAAGAATGCTGGGGAATTATTTCCATAGTTCTTCCTTTGATTGCCTATGTTTACCCAATGGATCCCTGAATATATAACAAAAAGCCTATGAGAAAGATAGGGAGAAAAAAAAAATGTTTTGGTTTGGGAAAAAGGCATTTTCTTCGCACCACTCTTCAAAGAGCTTGCTTTTTTTTTTTTTAACTTTTTGTTACAGAAAATGTCAATTTGTCAGCGTATATGCTTTTCAATTGATATTTCAGGAGATGGAAAGATAATACGATATCAAACCTCCCCATGTGTCAGTGTATATCTTCAAAAGGTAAGACCTCTTAAAAAAATAACTTGATATCATCATTTGAAAATTTGTTATCAGTAATTTTTCATCATTAAATACTCACTCTGTTTATAGAGTAATAAAATGTTGCATTTATCTACTAAGTAAGCGGTTTTCCTGCTCTATAAGACCTCTCTGGATGGTTCACTGGAGACTACCCGATTTTACAGATGAAGAAATGAGGCCTTAGAAATATAAATCTATTTCCCAAAATGGCATGGAAAGCAAGGGTCTCCACCCCAAACCTTTGCCACCCAAGTAGGTTGCCTTGACTGCCTTGCTTCGCCCCCTAATTTCTGAGCTCTCAGGATGCAGCCTTAAACTTAGAGAAGCAGCACTAGCACAGAGAGGGCGAAAACCAACACTAAAGCTTCAATAATATTGGACAGGCTCTGTGTATGTAGAACTGGGACCTTGGGAGAGGTATGAATATGCGCTGAATGGATACAACACATTTATACGCATGATATATGTGGGCAAAGATTAGTATCTCCAAGGGAGGAAACTGTCAGTTTTGCTGTCCTTCACTGATATGGCCTTTTCGGACTTATTCCCTCCTGTTGCCATTAAATTATAGATTCCATATTTTGACTGTTATTGTACCCTTCTCCAGGGGCCAGTGCTATATATTATGTGTTGAAGAACTAAATAAACACTCGCTAAGTGAAAGACTACAGAGAAAATCAATTATTAGTATGGTAAACTTTACCTCCATTAAAATTTTAGTTAACATTTGTCTAAGATTTCATTCCAAACGGCCTATAATGGATTATATAATACATGGAATAGCTCCCCAAGCTAAACTGAACAAGTGGTAAAAATGTTATAAAATGTCTAATAGTGTATCCCAAGCCCCAGATGGCTTATCTTTGTATTTTGAATTTTCTGCGTGTCTGTACTCTCTGACCTTGGCACAGATCATCTCGATTTGCTTTAGTTAATTATGTGGTCTACCATGGCAGGTTCAACAAGAGGACCTCAGTGATTTTAAATGGCTATAAGCTTTCATTTCTTCATTGGTTACTAAATATTAAGCAGCATAAGATCACCCACAACTTTATGAATCATTCAGAAGCCTTTTAATTCAAATGTATAAAAGTATTTATTTTGTCTAATGTTTAATAATAAGTTTAATTTCTTCTCTATTGATCGAGTACCAGATACTTAATGCAGTCGAAATGTTCCTTTTTAATAAAAGAGATTTATACCATTTTCCTTATTTTGGAAGTGAGGAAACCAGGATTTGTGGAGGTTGGTTGGATCAAGGTGAGTTTGTTGGGGAGTGTTGAGCTGGACCTCAGGCCAGTTTCCTGGGCTTGTTACTTTAGTGATTCCCTCCTTCATTAATTTGCACATTTGACTGACCCTGAAAATCATTGAGTACTTGTTCAACAAACAGATTCGTCAGCTTCTCGTCTGGAGTAAATTTATCAGCAGAGGATGAGGGCAGCTATGTTTTTTAATTTTTAAAGACGAGGTTCATCTTGAAAAGAACAATTTGACTGGACCAACTGAATACCTTCTTAACTGTGATCTTATATGTGAAATGCCTAGTATAGTGATCAGACTGTAAGGACTCTCAGTAATGGCAGGTAATTATAATGCAGTGCAAATGCTACTTCCCCTCCTTGCCTCGGCTTTCCGTGGCAGGCAAAAGGAGCGACATGGGGAAGACGGAATGGCTTCTCACTTTCTTCTAACCTTTTCAGACAAGTCTGTACAGGCACCAGAGAGAAAACTCATCTGCTGGCGGGGGAATTGGTATTTCTCTACATGTATGAACTTCAGCGCAGTCCCTCAATGAGCTGGTCTCCCAAGTTTAATTCATTTAACACTCAATCACTCCAATACCAGCAAAATGTGTTAAGATTTTCCTGCTTGGTATTTGTGGAAATTGGTGGGGAGAAAAAAAAAGAGAGAGAGAGAGAGAGGAACAAATAGCTCTGGGCAAAACCAGGCATCTGAGAACAGATGGTGTGCAAGCTTCTACCACTGAGCATGGCTGACAAACCGTAACAGTGACCTGCTCTGATACACAACTACAGGGAGTTTAGTGAGTGAGAATTCCCAGCAAAGCCAAAAACTTCCCCGGTGACCTTGACTTCACTTTGCGATAGCGCCACCACTGAACAACCTTTTACCAGTAGTATCATGGGATAACGACAATAAAAAAGTGTTTTTAAGAAAAAGTCTGTTGGAAATTTTTGGCCCTGTGATGCCATGTAGAGAATGAGTAATTGACACCGTCCATTTGCTCTGGGGCAACCCGGACAGTGTTCAAGTATTTGCCTCCTCTCCAAAAGAATTTTCACAAATTTGGAGAGGTAGCAAGGCACTGGAGACTATGGATTCAGCTTTCATCTTTTGCCTACCATTGCTCTTTCTCCCCTCCCAGAAGTATAAAATTAGTCAAAAACAGCAAAAGGAACCACTTGACCTGGCCAGATAGCTCCTTGAAATCAGGCGTGCAATTAGTTTTCTGGCACCCTAATTGGGAATGCTCAAGCTCGTTGATGACCCTTAACATCCATTCTGTTTCTATTTTGCCCCTCAACTTTCTGGATCTTTCTGTAACCATCTCTCAAATGTGTGCCTCTCTTTCTCATCGCGAGTCACAGTCTTAATTCATAACCACATCTTTTCAAACCTGGAATACTGTGACAGCCTCCCATCTGGTCTCTTTGTCTTATGTCTAAATCACCCTGTGAGTGTGAGTATAGTTTAAGAAACCCCCCTTTTTTGACCCCATGTAGGTCCTAGGGGACGCTGTCACCACTACCACTCCCTCAGACATTATTATCTTAGTTTCTCTGATATATAAATATCCTAGCTGTTTCCACCACATTATATCATTATATACTTTCATCTTGCTGAGGACATTGGTGGCTCAGGGTTCCTATTTTTTGCTGCCTGGTTTCAAAATCTGTCGCAGATCTGACCAATATGGCCAAAGTCATTTATTTATTGAACACACTTTTATTCAGACCGCTATGTAAAGGCCTTATGCTCAACACTGGGAATCCAGCAATGGACCGAACAATGTCCTTGCCCCCATGGAGCTTATGTTCCAGTCGAGGAGATAGACAATGAGTAAGTAAAATACATGCAGTATATCAGATTATAATAAATGCAGTAGAGATGAATAGAGCAGGGAAAACAAGTAGAGAAATCCAAGCATTGGTGTGGAGTTGCTATTTTTAAAAGGAGAGTGAGAGAATTGAATGAGATATAAGGGAATGAAAGAAAGCAAGTAAGGCATTTGGGGGAGGAAAATGTATGCAGAGAAAACATGTGGCACACACCCTGATGCAGAAGCAGGTGACATGCTTTTGATATATGGAAAGACTGGAGTTGCTGGAGGGCAGGTTAAGAAAGTGACAAGAGTAAGTGTCATTGGAATGATAACAGAAGACCAGGTCTCATAGAGCCTTGTAGGCCAGTGGAAGGACTTGGATTATGTAGGTCAGTGGAAAGATTGGAAGGAAGAGAGATGGGAAGTTGCCACTGGAAGTTCTGAGCAAAAACATAACATGGGTCACTAAGGTGCTCTGCTGACAGTGGATTAAATAGAGGCAAACCAAGAAGACAGTCCAGTTAGGAGACAAGGGCAATGACTGGGTGATGATTATGATGCCTGGTGCAAAGAAGAAAATAGTAGCTGATGAAAAGCAATTAATTTCTAAGTGTATTTAAGTGTTGCACCAAAAGGGTTTCTTGGATTAAATGCCAAGTGTCAGAAGGAGGGTTGAGAAAAATGACTTAAATGTGTGGAATGATGGCATTTCCATTTGCTGAAAGCAAGTTTGGGGGAAGAAAATCAGTAATTTGGCTATGGTTATAGGAAGGTGGGATAACAGACTGGCTAGCCAAGTGAATGTGATGAGGACAACTGGATATACCAGTAGGGACTTGAGGCAGTATTCTCAAGATTTACATTTGATAGTCGTCAACAATTCTTTTCTACTGGTTTCCATTTTTCTACTGAAATAAAAATAAAGGACATCATCTGAGAGTGAGAATGAAGAAGGGTGGGTGGGAAGTTTTCAGAAGAAGGAAAAAATCATGAAATGGTTGACCAGTAGTGTGACCAAGTGAGTGGGCTAATGGTAGGTGTGTCCTGCGATTTCCCATCAGTGGCTTGAGTTGGTGTCATGCTTTCTCTTTCATCCATGTGAGGACAGACACAGAGTAGACAGAGTTTAATAAGTTTTAATTTAATAACTTTCCTAGATTTCTATCCCAGGAGGACCACTCACTCCAGGGGCCTCTTTTCAGTGCTCTCTCCTGCTTTCCTTCTATCCCTTGTATTCCTCCTTCTGAGATACCTTTTATATCTAATGAGCTCTGCTATTTAAATCATATGCATTTTTTAAGCCCTTCCCACCTCCCTCTTAGAGTTGTCTACTGACTTCACCAAACATTTCCTTACTTTGTCCTAGGTCTATACACTACATTCCAAAATTTTACTTGATAATTAATGGCAGAGTAATAGAGTGGAAAACTTTGAAGTAAAAATAACTGGAATTAAATTTAGCTATGTTACATGTTACCTGGGAGATCTAGGTAACTCACTTAATGTATTTGAGCTTCAGTTTATTTTTTTAAGGGAACAAATATAATAATCTTATTTCCAAAGTTATAAGAATTCAATGAGAACAGTTATCTGAGAAATAGTTTATAAATTATAAAATGTTGAATAACTGGGAGGGTCTATCATCCTGTTTGACATTTTTTTCACAAATTATAGCAACAAATTGAGTTTTTCTCCATTAAGTGGGTTTTAAGGTCTTTAAAAGCATAGATTCCACATCTATTTTTATTCCTACTGCAACCTACACAGTGCCTTGCACACAGTAGAAATTCAATAAAAGTTAAATTGTTGAATTGAGTTTAAGTGAAAACAAGTCACTGTCAGAAGAAATCAGTTGGTAAAAATGAGCAGTTTTATTTATTTACTTATTTATTTTGAACACAGAATTAGTGAAACAATTTTACCCGTGAAAAATCAAAATGTACAATCAGAACGTGATTCACATTTTAGTCAAGCTTCTTTTAAGTCAAGGTTGTCAGATTTAGCAAATAAACATACAGAATGCCAAATACAAACTTCAGATAAACCAAAAAATAATGTTTAGTATTAAGTTTCATGCAATATTTGGGTCATACTTCTACTACGACAGTTTTTTTTTTTTCTGTTTATCCAACCTCACATTAAACTGGAAAATAATTCAAATTCAAATATTGCATGGGAACAAAGCTGAAAATTATTTATTGTTTATCTGAAATCCAAATTTAACTGGCACCCTCTATTTTATTTGGTAACCTTATACATTTAAGTCACAAATGGAAAGAATCCCAGTCAAAGTAGTTTAAGCCAAAAAAGAGGAATTTAATGGACCATTTGTTCTCTGATGGAAGGGCAAGGAATACCACTGGACCTCCTGATAAGTGGGCTGTGGTGCTCTAGCATCTTCAGAAGTTCCGCTACTATTCACCTTTGCTTTTCTCTGTGTGAGCTTCATTACCTTTGATGGTCTCATTCTGCCAGACACTTTGGGCTCACATCTTCATAGACCTGCCATCACAGAAAAAGCCTTTCAAAATTAGTTTAAATTGCAGAATCCCAGACAGGGTCTAGATTGATAGACCAGGCCCAGGCTCACCTGTCAAGAAATGTCTGGGGAGAGGAAAATAGAGTCCTCAGATTATGAAATGTATCCACACCTGTATCAAATATAATGACCATGAGAGTATGCTGATCAATGCACCATTTCAGATAGCACATTTTGAAAGGGAAGGAGAAGTAATTTTTCAAAGTAGGGAGGAGGAGATTTCTAAACCAATGAAAGAAAAAAAAATCCAAAGAGAAGAAGATAATAAATATTCACTTATCCAAAGTGAGGAGGAGGAGATTTCTAAACCAAAGAAAAAAATCCAAAGAGGAGAAGATAACAAATATTCATTATAAGCAGAAATATAAGCAAAGGATTTTTATTCCAGCATTCTTGAATTGACCTGTTTACCCTCATTCTGACTGGCAGATTTATGGAAGTCTGGGTAGTCTATACCGCTCTGACATATACGTAAGTGCATGGCTCCATATTCTTCATTAAAAATCCGGAAGTAATTTTGGAATAGTTTCAAACAATGAGTCATATCTTCTCTTGAGTGAGGGCCTCCATGTTTTCATTTTTCTTTTGCCTTAATAGAGACATTCCCCACGAAATAAGGAGGGTAATGTTCCCAATCAAGTGAGCAGGGTGTCCTTCTTTTTTTCAAAGCTTATATAGCTGATTCTTGATAAATCTGCCAATAAGTCCAGAAAATCTATGCAAGTCTAAATGACTGGTTCATAATTTCATATCCTGCAAAAGCTAGCCAGGCATTTTAGAATATAATGTGTGTATCACCCAGGCTCTCAATTGAAAATGAGCATGTTTTAAACAAGTCCAGTGGAAGGGAATTAACAGTAGAACTAAAAAACACCATATACTTATAACAGGAAAAGTCACTCAGAGCAATATGCCACAAGGATATAATTAAGTAAAGATTCAATTGCATCAGGATAAAAGTTAAGACAGTGATTAAGTTAAGCCTGATAACTTATGTCGCCTGGTTAAATTGATGTATCAAAATCAAGGAGACTCTTGTTGTCTTTTGTTTATATTAAGGAAGAAAAATATCTCTGGCTGGGCTTCTACTTCTAGTAATGATGAACTAGGCAATTTGGACTGGTACAGATAACCAGGAAAGCCAGTTCTGTATTCTCTCTGAAGGCTTGAAATTACACAGGGGACTCTGAAGAATGACTGGGCCAGGATATGAGAGGACAGAGATCTAATGAGAACGAGTCTAGGATTTGGCATCATTTTTCTGCTGGAGGATGTTGTCATCCCAAGGAGGAGGGAATCACCAGTGATTCTGACCATCCACGGAGACCAGAGAATCATGGATTATAGTCTGGACCTCAGGATAGATAATCCAAATGAAAATCCTCATGTAAGCTGTGCCACAGAAGAGTTCCAGCTTAGGAAGAAGAGTGAAGTAGAAGCAGATAGGGCCTCATAGAGACTGCAGCTCAATTTTGAATCTTCTCAGTTAGCAAACTGGATGGAGAAAATTCCAGGTTGCTAATCTCTCAGATACCTGGCAGAAGCAACTATAAATCATATCTACAGGGAGATACATCATTTTAGGCTTTGTATTATTTTTACAAACAATTTTGAAAGTATAGTTTGTAGCATATGATAAAAAATAATTTATAAGAAAATAAGGCAATTTAAAGAAAATCTAAAAGAAACTCCAGATATTACAAAAAGCCTCATAATGGCTTGAGATGGTAGAGCTATCAAATGTAAAATTCAAACTAAGCATGCTTACTATATTCTAGGAGATGGAAGAAAAAAAATCTTGGAGGGTAAGGAAAAAATAAAAATGAGAATTCAGAAAGTATCTAGAACTGGGTGATAATAAAAAGTATGATATTTCAAAACTTTTGGAAGACAGCTAAAAGCCAGGTTTAAAGGAAAATTTATAGCCTTTTAAATATACATCTATAGGGATGGCTTCAAATAAGGATGCCTGGAAGTAATCTTAAAATCCACCTCAACTTAGAAAGGGAACAACAAACTAAACTCAAAGGAAGTACAAGGAATGAAATAAGAGTGAAAGTCAATAAAACAAAAATGAATACATAATAGAAAAGACCAAAAAAGTGAAAAATTGTTCATTAGGAAAAAATAATAAAATTGTTGAATTTGTGGTGAGTTTGATAAAGACATATATAAGAAGAAATAAATACTTTATGTCTGGGCCATCGTTACCAAGCCTATGGAATTGAAGGAGAAAAAAGGTATTTAAAGGAAGTTTATGCTAATAAATTTGAAAATTCAGATGACATATGCAAATTCCTATGAGAATACTATGTTGCAAATGTATATAGAAATAAACAGAAAATCTGAATATCATTTATTTTAGAAAAACAAAATGAACCAATGCTTTGAAATAGTTGTCTCAAGAAAACCTCCAAGAAGTTTTGATAGCAAATTCTACAGAGCATGAAGAAAAATTGAAAATTTCACACAGAATATTCCAGAGAATAAACAAAGAAGGAATAATCTTTAATTTGTTTTATGAGGCCACTATAACCTTGATACAACTTGAAACAACACCAGAATAATAGAAAATTATCATCAAATTATGTCACTGCTTAATATGGATTTAAAAATTCACTAAATAAAAACTAGTAAATTCAATGTGACTAATTTGGAGTTACTCCAAGAATGCAAGGTTAGTTTGGCATTTGAAATAGAAAATTATTGTTATATACTGAATTTGTAGAATTGATTTTTAAAATGATAGCATTTTAATAAATGAAAAAATAAATCTTTTAAAGATCAACATCTTTCATAATATTTTTAAAAATATCAGCATGATATGAATAGAAAAAAATATCTTTACTAGAGAATAAGTGTTTGAACACACATCAAACATCACATTAATGGCAAATTATTTCAAGTTGTCCTTTGGAAACTGAGAAAAGCAATAGCAGTAAAAATATGCTTACTATGTGTACTAACCATGAAATTAACAAGAAAATTAAATCAAAGGCCTAAGGATTAAATAAAAGTAAATCAAACTGTCATTATTACAGATGATGTATAAAATTCAGGAG
>NW_022631644.1:0-39803 GCF_010015895.1 Lontra canadensis
AACACCAAGGAAATACAAACAATTTTTAGAACATATTTTGAGCAACCATATGTCTACAAATTAGGCAATCTGGAAGAAATTGATGCATTCTTAGAAGCTTGCAAATTTAAAAAAAAAAAACAAAACTGAAAAAGGAAGAAGTAGAAAATCTGAATAGGCCCATAACCAGAAAGGAAACTGAAGCAGTAATTCACACTTTCACAAAAGAAAGACTAGAGTCCAGGGCTGGATGGTTACCCAGGGGAATTCTATCAAACATTTAAAGAAGAAATAATACCTATTCTACTGAAGCAGTTTCAAAAAAATAAAAAAGGAAAGAAAACTTTCAAATTCATTCTATGATGCCACCATTACCTTGATCCCAGACAAAGACTCCATAAAAAGGAGAATTACAGACACATATCTCTGATGAACAGGGATGTCAAAATACTCACCAAATACGAGCCATGGGATCCAATGATACATTAAAAGGATTATTCACCATGACCAAGTGGTGCTGGGCTGCAAGGGTGGTTCAACGTTCACAAATCAATCAACCTGATAGATCACACTAATAAAAAGAAAGGACCAGAACTATATGATCCTATCAATTGCAGAAAAAGATTTTGACAAAATACAACATTCTTTCTTGATTAAAAGTCTCAAATGTAGGAGTAGAAGGAATGTAGTACAGTATCATAAAAGCCATCCATGAAGAGCCCACAGCAAATATCATTTTCAATGGGAAAAAACAGAAGTTTTCCCCTAAGGTCAGGAACACAATAGGGAGGCCCACTGTCAGCATTATTGTTCAAAATAGTATTGGAAGTCCTAGTCTCAGCAATCAGACAACAAGAAGGAGCAAAGCTCATTCAAATTGGCAAAGAAGAATTCAAACTTTCTTTGCAGATGACATGATACTTTGTGTGGAAAACCCAAAAGATTCCACTCCCAAATTGCTAGAACTCATACAAGAATTCAGCAACATGGCAGGATATAAAATCAGTGCAGAGAAACCATTTGTGTTTCTATACACTAAAAATGAGCCAGAAGAAAGAGAAATTAGGGAATCTATTTCATTTACAATTGCACCAAAAACCATAAGATCCTTAGGAATAAACCTAACCCAAGAGGTAAAGGACCTTTACTCTAAAAATGACAGAACACGTATGAAAGAAATTGAAGAAGACATAAAGAAATGGGAAAACATTCCATACTCATGGATTGAAAGAATAAATATTGTTAAATTGTCTATGCTACCCAGACCTATCTACACATTTAATGCAAAATACCATTGACATTTTTCACAGAGCTGGAACAAGCAATCCTAAAATTTGTATGGAACCAGAAAAGACCCTGCATAGCCAAGGGGAGGCAAGATAGTAGCACAGTAGGAGACCTCATTTCATCTGATCCCTTTAATTTAACCACATGAAGTCAACCTGAGATGTAAAAGAAGTATATTTGGTCCTCTAAAAGCAGAGAAACAACTCCTTTTTGCACAGTAGGAGGTGCAGAATTGTGAATCTGTGGGGAAATATCAGAAGACAAATGGAAGGGGGAGGGAACTTCCATAAGCCAGCTGCAGGAAAGTAATATAACACTGGAGCACACAATCAGAACCCTTAGAAATCTGCCCCAGTGAGGGACATCCCTTTCTGAAAATAGCATAGGGGATGAACAGGGAAGAATTCTAGGTGGGTCATTTTGGTCTCAGGATCACAGAAGACTCAGAAAGAACTGGAGAGCTTGAACTGATAGAGTGCCCAAACAGTGGAATGGGGAAACTGGTTATGTTCAATGAGCCCAGAAGGGACTCTCAGCTCCAATTGCCATAAACTGTGAACAGGGCCAGTAGGAAACCACTCCTTGCCTGAGCACCATGAAAAGATCAGAAACTCAGGCTGATTACCATCCCCTGGCAGGGACAAAACAACTGCGCCCATGACTGGGCAACAGCTCTCAGGCTGACAGTGGCCCTGGAAAAGACAGTAGGATGACACCTAGCCATGATCTGCAAACAGCAGAATGGGATGTGCACATGAGCCTGCAGTCACTCACAGTCGCAAGGACACAGAGCTCAGTGACACTCATGGGCCCTGGGGAAGCCCCCTGGAGAACTGAAAGGGGGCATGAATTGCATGATTCTCCAGAGTTTTCTGCAGACAAAGGCTGTGCTCATGACTGGGCAACAGCTCTCGGGGTGACAATACCATGGAGAAGACAGTAGGGCAGCAGGTAGTCAGGACCCGGATGCAGCAGTGTGGGCTGCACACAGGAGGCCACAACTGTTCACAGCCAAAAAGACACAGGGAACAGTGATCCTCAGGGACACCTGGAGAACCCCACTGGGGGAGTTCCAGTGGCAGCAAACCACACGAGTCTGAGGAGTTTAGTTCCACCAGAGGAAGAAGTATGTTGATCAGGAGGGTGTATTCACAGAGATCCCAGAGTACCATATTTGCTCTGACCATTTGAAAAGGCTTGGAAATCCACCAAATTACACAAAGAATCCACACTGATGACCAACTCACTTTAAGCCCATCACCCTACAGGAGTAGGGGCGACTCCATCCAGGAAAACACACATGAGAAGCCAAGCAACAGCCCCTGCCCTAGAAAACAGGAAGAACAAGTGGATGACAAGCTTATGCATCCCACAGGGCAAGAAAACTCCAGCAACAGGGGAAAATAATATATTGAGCTCCAGATGTTTCCTCATGACTTGTTTATCCTTCAGGCTAAATTTTACATTTTTTTCCTTCTTTCTTTCCTTTCTTTCTATCTTTCCTTCTTTCTTTTATTTATTTCTTTCATTAACTTTGTCCCATTTCAAATAGATTCTTATTTTGAAACATATGTTTTTAAGTTGCTTTTTAATTTTTATTTTTTTCACATCAACATTTTATAGATTTGTGCCCTCATTCTACTCCTTTTTTCACTCTATTCAATTTTATTTTGAAATATATATATAAGTTCTTATTTCTTTGCAATTTTGGGATATGCCATCTTTTTAAAAAGATTTTATTTATTTATTTGACAGAGAGAGAGACAGCAAGAGAGGGAACACAAGCAGGGGGAGAGGGAAAGGGAGAAGTAGACTTCCCAGCAGATCAGAGAGCCTGACGTGGGGCTCGATTGCAGGACCTGAGCAGAAGGCAGCAGTTTAACAACTTAGCTACCCAGATGTCCCAATATACTATCTTCTAACATAGAGATCAAATTTTAATCAGGAACAAGCAGATCACCCTGCTTTGTCCACACTGAGAAGTTATACTCCCTTATACTCCCTGCCCCCCCAATTTTTTTTTGTTTTGTTTTTTAATTGTTTAGGATCTTTTTGGCTTTACATGTCTATGGTAGCTTCTGACCACTTCAGATTTATTCTAGGGTGTATTTTGCTTTGGCTGTCCTTTATATTTTGGACTCTGTTGATTTGCTTACCCACCCTTCACTGGACAGAATTATTAGGAGGAACTCACAACAAAGAAAAGAACCAGAGGTAATGTTCTCTGCCGCAGAGCTAATGGTTATGGATATAACCATGTTGTCAGAGATAGAATTCAGGGTAGCAATTATAGGGATAAAAGCTAGATTTGAAAAAAGGATACATGACAACACAGAATCTCTAGCAGTGAAAATGAGATCAAATCAAGACAAACTCAAAAATGTTATGAATGAGATGCAATCTAAATTTGATACTCTAACAGCTACAGTCAATGAGCAGAAGAAAGAATAAATGATCTATAGGACAGGGAGATGGAAAGGAAGGAAGTTGAAGAAAAGAGAGATGAACAAATAACAGTGAATGAGGAGAGGCTGAGAGAATAAGAGAGGCAGGGCTAGAAAGTATATTTGAGCAAATCATGGCTGAGAACTTCCTTAATCTTGGGAAAGAAACAAGCATTCACATCCCAAGAGATGGAGAAGACCCTTCCCAAAATCAATAAAAATACATCAACACTCTGACATGTAACAGTGAAGTTTGTAATCTTATAGCCAAAGAAACTATCCTGACAGCAGCTAGGGAGGGGATGTTCCTTAGATATGGAGGGAGGAGCATCAGAATAACATCAGACCTAACCACAGAAATATGGCAAGCCAGGTTTGGGGTGGCAAGACATATTCACGGTACTAAGTGAGAAGAAAATGCAACTAAAATACTTTATCTGAACCATGAGAGACTGTGGACTCTGAGAAACAAACAGGGTTTGGGAAGGGAGGGGTGTGGAATGTTGGGTGAGCCTGGTGGTGGGTATTAACGGATGGCATGTACTGCATGGAGCACTGGGTGTGGTGCATAAACAATGAATTCTGGAACACTGAAAAGAAATTTTAAAAATATATTTTTTCATATCTTCTGCCCATTTTTTTATATTATTATCTGTTTTGTGTGTGTTGAGTTTGAGGAGTTATTTATAGATCCTGAATATCAATCTTTTGTCTGTACTGTCATTTGCAAATATCTTCTCCCATTCCATGGGTTGCCTCTTTGTTTTCTTGACTGTTTCTTTGGCTGTGCAGAAGCTTTTGATTTTGATGAAGTCCCAAAAGTTCATTTTGGCTTTTGTTTCCTTTGCCTTTGGAGACATATTTTGAAAGAAGTTGCTGTGGCTGATATCGAAGAGATTGCTGCCTATGTTCTCCTCTAGGATTCTGATGGATTCCTGTCTCACGTTGAGGTCTTTTATCTATTTTTAGTTTATCTTTGTGTACGGTGTAAGAGAATGGTCGAGTTTCATTCTTCTACATATAGCTATCCAGTTTTCCCAGCACCATTTATTGAAGAGACTGTCTTTTTTCCACTGTATATTTTTTCCTGTTTTGTCGAAGATTATTTGACCATAGAGTTGAGGGTCCATATCTGGGCTCTCTACTCTGTTCCACTGGTCTATGTGTCTGTTTTTATGCCAGTACCATGCTGTCTTGGTGATCACAGCTTTGTAGTAAAGCTTGAAATCAGGTAACGTGATGCCCCAGTTTTATTTTTGTTTTTCAACATTTCCTTAGAGATTTGGGGTCTCTTCTGATTCCGTACAAATTTTTGGATTATTTGCTCCAGCGAAGACATACAAATGGCTATCAGACACATGAAAAAATGTTCATCATCACTAGCCATCAGGGAGATTCAAATTAAAACCACATTGAGATACCACCTTACACCAGTTAGGCCAAATTAGCAAGACAGGAAATAACGTGTTGGAGGGGATGTGGAGAAAGGGGAACCCTCTTACACTGTTAGTGGGAATGCAAGTTGGTGCAGCCACTTTGGAGAACAGTGTGGAGATTCCTCAAGAAATTAAAAATAGAGCTTCCCTATGACCCTGCCATTGCACTACTGGGTATTTACCCCAAAGATACAGATGTAGGGAAAAGAAGGACCATCAATGTTTATAGCAGCAATGGCCACTGTCGCAAACTGTGGAAAGAACCAAGATGCCCTTCAATGGACGAATGGATAAGGAAGATGTGGTCCATATACACTATGGAGTATTGTGCCTCCATCAGAAAGGATGAATACCCAACTTTTGTAGCAACATGGACGGGACTGGAAGAGATTATGCTGAGTGAAATAAGTCAAGCAGAGAGAGTCAATTATCATATGGTTTCACTGATTTGTGGAGTATAACGAATAGCATGGAGGACAGGGGGAGTTAGAGAGGAGAAGGAAGTTGAGGGAAATTGGAAGGGGAGGTGAACCATGAAAGACTATGGACTCTGAGAAACAATCTGAGCGGTTTGAAGAGGCGGGGGGTGAGAGGTTGGGGGAACCAGGTGGTGGGTATTGGAGAGGACACGGATTGCATGGAGCACTGGGTGTGGTGCAAAAATAATGAATACTGTTATGCTGAAAATAAATAAAAAACAAAACAAAACAAAAACAACAAAAAAAACAACAAAAAATATATATTTTTTTTTAAAAGTCAATAAAAACATACATTATCTGGCAAGACTCTCATTCATAATGGATGGAGAGATAAAGAGCTTCCAGGACAGGTAGAAACTGAAAGAATATGTGATCATCAAACCAACCCTGCAAGAAATATTAAGGGGGATTCTGGTTCAACATTCAGAAATCAATCAATATGATAGAAAACATTAACAAAAGAAAAGACAAGAACCACATGATCCTCTGAGTTGATGCAGAAAAATATTTTGATGAAATACAGAGTCCTTTCTTGATAAAAACTCTTCAGAATGTAAGGATAGAGGAAACATACCTCAAGACATTAAAAAACCATCTATGAAAGCCCACAGCAAATATTCTGAATGGGGAAAACCTGAGAACCTTTCCCTTAAGGTCAAGAATATGACAGGGATATCCACTATCAACACTGTTATTCAACATAGTACTAGAATTCCTAGCCTCAGTAATTATATAACAAAAAGAAATAAAAGGCGTTCAAATTAGCAAAGAAGAAGTCAAACTCTCTCTCTTCAGAGATGACATAATACTTTATGGAAAACCGAGAAGAAACTGTAGAAAGCAAAATTAGAGAATTGATTCCTTTACAACACCAAAAATCATAAAATACCTTGGAATGAACCTAACCAAAGAGTAAAGGATCAAGGAACCACAGAACACTCATGAAAGAAATTGAAGAAGACACAAAAGATGGAAAAATATTCCATGCTCATGGGTTGGAAGAATAAATGTTAAAGTGTCTATGCTAAATAATGACTCTTGGAACACTGAAAAAATAAAATAAAGTTAAATTTAAAAATGTCTATGCTTCCCAAAGTAATCTACATATTCAATGCACTCGTGATCAAAATACCATCAACATTATTCATAGGCTTGAAACAAACAATCCTAAAATGTGTATGGAAATAGAAAAGACCCCTAATTGCCAGGGGAATGTTGAAAAAGAAATACAGAGCTTGGGCATCACAATGCCTAACTTCAAGCTGTATTACACAGCTGTGATCATCAAAACAGCATGGTTCTGGCAAAAACTGACACGTAGACCAATGGAACACAATAGAGAGTCCAGAAGTGGACCCCCAACTCTCTGGTTAGCTGTTAACAAAGCAAGAAAGAATATCCAGTAGAAAAGGACAGTCCCTTCAATAAATGGTGCTAGAAAAATTGGACAGTCACGTGCAAAAGAATGAACCTGGACCATTGTCTTACATCATACACAAAGATAAACTCAAAATGGATAAAAGACCTCGATGTGAGACAGAAATCCATCAAAATCCTAGAGGAAGGCATAGGTAGTAACCTCTTCAACATAAGCCACACAACTTCTTGATAGACATGTATCCAAAGGCAGGGGAAACAAAAGCAAAAATGAACTATTAGGACTTCATCAAGATAAAAAGCTTTTGTACAACAAAAGAAACAGTTGAGAAAACCAAGACAACCTACAGAATGGGAGAAGATATTTGCAAATGTCTAATCATATAAAGCACTAGTATTCCAGATCTATAAAGAACTTATCAGGGAGGTTCCAAGATGACAGGGGGATCTTAAACTTGCCTCACTCTTCAAATGCAGATGGGTCAACTTTCAGCTATTTTTTAAAATTTAATTTAATTTTTTCAAGTATTCCAAGATTTGATGTTTATGCACCACATCCACTGCTCCATGCAATATATGCCTTCCTTAATAACCACCACCGGGCTCACCCAAACCCCCACCCTCCTCCCCTACCAAACCTTCAGATTATTTCTCAGAGTTGACAGTCTCTCATGGTTTGTCTCCCCTCTGATTTCCCCTAACTCAATTCTTCTCTCCAACTCCCAATGCCCTCCATGTTATTCCTTATGCTCTGCAAGTAAGTGAAACCACATGATAATTGACTCTCTCTGCTTGACTAATTTCACTCAGCACAGTCTCCTCTAGTCCCATTCATGTTGATACAAAAGTTGGGAATTCAGCCTTTCTGATGGAGGCATAATATTCCATTGTATATATGGACCACATCTTCTTTATCCATTCATCTGTTGAAGGGCACCTTGGCTCTCCACAGTTTGGCGATTTTAGCCATTGCTTCAATGAACATTGGGATACAGCTGGCCCTTCTTTTCACTACATCGGTATCTTTGGGGTAAATACCCAGTAGTGCAATTGGAGGGTTATAGGGTAGTTCTATTTCTTAATTTCTTAAGGAGTCTCCACACTGTATTCCAAAGTGGCTGCACCAACTCACATTCCCACCAACAGTGTTAGAGGGTTCCCCTTTCTCCACATCCTCTCCAACATTTTCTGTTTCCTGTCTTGTTACTTTTGGCCATTCTAACTGGTGTCAGGTGGTATCTCAGTGTGGTTTTGATTTGAATCTCCATGACTAATGATGATGAACATTTTTTCAGTTGTCTGTTAGCCATTTGTATGTCTTCTTTGGAGAATTGTCTGTTCATGTCTTCTACCCATTTTTTGACATGATTATCTGTGTTGTGTGTGCTGAATTTGAGGAGTTCTTTATAGATCTCAGATATCAGCCTTTTGTCTGTATTGTCATTTGCTAATATCTTCTACCATTCCATGAGCTGCCTCTTTGTTTGGTTCACTGTTTCCTTTGCTGTGCAGAAGCTTTTGATCTTGATGAAGTCCCAAAAGTTCATTTTCATTTTTGTTTCCTTTGGCTTTGGAGACATGTCTTGAAAGAAGTTGTTGTGGCCAATGTTGAAGAGCTTACTGCCTATGTTCTCCTCTAAGATTTTGATAGATTTTTGCCTCACGTTGAGGTCTTTTATCCATTTTGAGTTTACCTTTGTGTATAAGAGATTGTACGTATAAGAGAGTGGTCTGGTTTCATTCTTCTATACATAGCTATCCAATTTTCCCAGCACCATTTATTGAAGAGACTATCTTTTTTCCACTGTATATTTTTTTCCTGCTTTCTCAAAGATTATTTGACCATAGAGTTGTGGGTCCATATCTGGACTCTACTCTGTTCCACTGGTCTGTGTCTGTTTTGGGGCCAGTACCATGCTGTCTTGGGGATCACAGCTTTGTAGTAAAGCTTAAAATCAGGCAAAGTGATGTCCCCAATTTTGTTTTTCTTTTTCAACATTTTCTTAGCAATTTGGGGTCTCATCTGGTTCCATACAAATTTTAGAATTGTTTGCTCCAGCTCTTTGAAAGTGCCAGTGGAATTTTGGTTGAAATGGCATTGAAAGTAGAGATTGCTCTAGGCAGTATAGACATTTTAACAATGTTTATTCCTCTAATCCATAAGCATGGAATGGTTTTCCATATTTTTGTGTCTTCTTCAATTTCTTTCATGAGTGTTTTGTTGTTCCTGGAGTACAGATCCTTTACTTCTTTGGTTAGGTTTAATCCCAGGTGTCTTATGGTATTTGGAGCTATAGTAAATGGAATTGATTCTCTCATTTCCCTTCATATATTTTCACTGTTAATGTATAAAAAAGCAACTTATTTCTGTGCATTGATTTTGTACCCTGCCACATTACTGAATTGCTGTATGAGTTCTAGTAGTTTAGGGTGGAGTCTTTTGGGTTCTCCATGCAAAATATCATGTCTACAAAGAGAGAGAGTTTGACTTCTTCATTGTCAATTTGAATACATTTTATTTCTCTTTGTTGTCTGATTGTTGATGCTAGGACTTCTAATACTATGTTGAACGAGAGTGGTGAGAGTGGGCATCCTTGTCATGTTCCTGATCTTAAAGGGAAGGCTATCAACTTTTCCCCATTGAAAATGATATTCACTGTGGGTTTTTCATAAATAGATTTTATGAAGTTGAGGAATGTTCCCTCTATCCCTATACTCTGAAGCGTTTTAATCAGAAACAGATGCTGAATCTTATCAAATGCTTTTTCTGCATCAATTGAGTGGACCATGTGGTTCTTCTCTCTTCTCTTACTGATTTGTTCTATCACATTGATTGATTTATGAATGTTGAACCATGCTTGCATCCCAGGGATAAATTCCACCTGGTCATATGGATAATCACTTTAATGTACTGTTGGATCCTATTAGCTAGGATCTGGTTGAGATTCTTGGCATCCATATTTATCAGGGATATTGGTCTGAAATTCTCCTTTTTGGTGGATTCTTTGCCTGGTTTGGGGATCAGGGTAATTCTGGCTTCAAAAAAGAGTCTGAAAGTTTTCCTTCTGCTTCAATGTATTATTTCTTCTTTGAAAGTTTGGTAGAATTCCCCAGGGAATTCATTAGGTCCCGGGCTCTTGTTTTTTGGGATGTTTTTGATCACTGCTTCAATCTCATTACTAGATTCAGGTTGTCAATTTTTTCCTGATTCAGTTATGGAAGTTTACAGGTTTCCAGGAATGCATCCATTTCTTCTAGGTTGCTTAACTTATTGGCATATAGCTGTTGATAATAATTTCTGATGATTGCTTCTATTTCCTTAGTGTTAGTCGTGATCTTTTCCTTTTCATTCATAATTTTATTAATTGGGATCCTCTCTCTTTTCTTTTGGATTAATTTGGCCATGGTTTATCGATCTTATTGATTCCTTCAAAATACCAGCCTCTAGTTTCGTTGATGTGCTCTACTGTATCTCTAGTTTCTATCTCATTGATCTCTGCTCTAATCTTGATTATTTCCCTTCTTGTGCATGGGGTTGGCCAATTTTGTTGTTGATTTTCCAGTTCTTTAAGATATAAAGAGAGCTGGTGTATTTGGCTTTTTTTTTTTTTTTTTTTTTTTTTTTAATGAGCCTTGGATGACTATATATTTCCCCCTAGGGACAGCCTTTACCTTATCCCATAGGTTTTGGACCGAAGTGTCTTCATTCTCATTGGTTTCCATGAATTGTTTAAGTTCTTCTTTGATTTGCTTATTGATCCAAACATTCTTAAGCATGGTGGTCTTTAGCTTTCAGGTGTTTGAATTCTTTCCAAACTTTTTCTTGTGTTTGAATTCCAGTTGTAAAGTACTGTCATCTAAGAATATGCAGGTAATAACCTTCATCTTTTGGTATCGGTTGAGCCCTGATATGTGACCCAGTATGTGGTCTATTCTGAAGAAAGTTCCATGGGCGTTTGAGAAGAATGAGTATTCTGTTGTTTTAGAGTGGAATGTTCTGTATATATCTATGAGGTCTTTCTGGTCCAATGTGTCATTCAAAGCTCTTGTTTCTTTATTGATTTGCTGCTTGATCTGTTTATTACTGAGAGTAGTGTATTAAGATTTCTTACTATTAATGTATTCATATCAATATGACTATTTTGATTAACAGTTTTCTTATGTAGTTGGCTGCTCCCATGTTGGCAGCATAAATATTTGCAATTGTTAGATTTTCTTGGTGGATAGTCCCTTAATGAATGATGTATTGTCCTTCTGTATCTCTGACCACAGTCTTTAGCTTAAAATCTAATTTATCTGATATAAGAATTGCTACTGCAGTTTTTTTTTTGTTTTGTTTTTTGCCTGTGGGTGTGAAAGATGCTTTTCCTTCCCTTCACTTTCAGTTTGGAAATATCTTTAGGTTCCAAGTGTGTCTATTGTAGACAGCATATGGACAGGTCCCATCGTTTTAGCCAGTCTGCAGCCCTGTGACATTTTATGGGAGCATTTAGGTCATTCACATGGAAAGTGATTATTGAAAGACACATTTTTATTGACATCATGTTGCCTGTGAAGTCCTTGTTTCTATAGATTGTCTCTAAGTTTCTGTTCTATTTCATACTTGGGTTCTTTCTTCTTTTATAGAACCCACCTTAGTATTTCTTGTAGTGCTGGCTTGGTGGTCACAAACTCTTTTAAACCTTGCCAGTCTTGGAAGCTATCTCTCCATCCATTTTGAATGTCAACTTTGCTGGATAAAGTATTCTTGGCTGCATGTTCTTTTCATTTAGTGTCCTGAATATGTCTTGCCATCCCTTTCTGGCTTGCCAGATTTCTGTGGACAGTTCTGACATTATTCTGATAGACCTTCCTCTGTATGTAAGGAAACTCTTCACCCTAGCTGCCCTCAGAAGTTTTGTCTAAAATTATGATTCATCAGTTTCACAATGAAGTGCCTTGAAGTCTTTCTAGATTCATTGATATTGGGGGTGCTCTTTCTGCCTCTAGGACATGAACACTCATTCCAGTCTCCAGACTGGGAAAATTTTCATCCAGAATTTGTTCAACTATATTTTTTAATCTTCTGTCTTTTTTCCACCCCCTCAAGGATCTCAATAATTCTGATGTTGGACCATTTCATGGCATCGTTTATTTCCCTAATTCTGTTTTCATGGCTTCTAAGCTGTTTGTTCCATGCCTCCTCCTGATCCTTTTTTTCTACCAGCTTATCTTCTAAATCACTAATTCTATCTTCTGCCTGTCTTACCCTGGTTGTTAGATTATTTAGATTAGATTGGATTTCATTGAAAACATTTTAACTTATGCCCTGTTGGCTCTCACTTTTGCCCATAGAGATTCTATGTTGTCAGTAATGGTTTTCTCCAACCTAGTCATTGCCTAGATAATTGTTACCCTGAATTCCCTTTCCAACATACTGTTAATGTCTATAGCCAATCGTTCTGATGGAGAGGGCTCTGTCTCTGAATTTTTCCTCTGTTGGGTGTTCCTTCTCTCAGTGTTTTGGTGAGAGGTGGGTGAGGGGATTTATAGCTGAATATATCAACCACGATCCAGGCAAGGTGGACCCTGGAACACTTCAGAGCAATCAGAAGTCACCACCGAAAAGAGAGAAAATAGAAAAAGAGAGAGATAGAGAGGAAGGGGGGGGGGGAGAAAACCCAGGCAGAGTGAGCCCCCAAAGTAAGATTTATAAGGTATATAAACAAAAACGGACAAAAAGACCAACAAAAAGGAACACCTTGAAGCTCATATCCATATGTATTTTTTAAAAAAGGAAAAAGAAAAGAGAAAGGAAAATACAGGTATATGTACGAAAAAAGTTCAAGTTAAAAGGTCATTATGGAGTATGTTGTATTGAACCTCTAGTTGTAATGGTAGGTAGGTAAGTTAAAGAAATTAAAAGAACATGAATCATGAGAATGAATTAAAGGAATGTATCTATGAAAAATACAGGTTTAAGGACAATACTGGGAGCTTAATATATTGTTTTCTCCTGATGTTGGGATTTTACTGTTTTATGGGGACCCTGTGGTGGTTGTTCTCTCATTCTTTTGGCTTGTCTTCTGGGGGAAGGACCTGCTCTATTGTTTTTCAGTCAGTCCTGCTTGGATTGAGTTATCCTGCCCCCTATCAAGGGGCTGGGCTCTGTGAAAACCATTTTTTCAGGCTTTTGTTCTCTGGAGGTTTTTATTTTTGTTTTGTTTTTGGTGGCTTTTTGTGGCTTTTTGGAAGTTTAGTGGAAAGCAAACTGCACGCAGACCTCTGCCTCAGAGAGAAGCCTCAGTCTGTTCCCCTCTGGGTGGTCCAGAACACACAGACTCTCCCTCTGCAAACTCTGCTGAACACCACAACATCCCACAGGCTGTGTGTTCGCCCCCACCACTGTCTCAAGGGTCACCCAAAGTGCCTGCTTTTCTCTGCACCCCCATGCCACTAAAATCATGAGAGATATTTGTCCAGTAAACCCTCTTCCAGTGGCAGCCTTTGACAGGATTGCTGTCTGGAGAGCAGGCCCATGCTGCCAGGTGTGCTCAGTGGTACGGCTGCCTCTGCTGAGGGATCCAAACCAGAGATCCTACCAAGTTCCTTCAGGCGCAGGCTGGGAGCGTCCAGACCCTCAACCAGTCCTAGAGACTGCCAGTCATGGGGAGCAAATGGGCGGGGAATGCGGTTAGACCCTGGTTGTGCAGTGCATGCAGAGTGAAAAATGGTATGGTTCTAGAGACCACACACCAGACACCCTCACGCATAGGAGTGAACCAAGCAGTGATCCAAGCAGTGCACAACTGAGCGCTCAGGTACCAGGAACTGGAGGCTCCAATGTACGCTTTCCAGCACAGGTGGTCACCAGTGGTGGCCATCCTGGGTCTGGGGGGTTAGGCCCGTGCCCACGACCACCCAATTCCACCAGTTGGCCCTTAAGATCTTTTGCTCTTTTTGAGTGCTTTTAAACAGACTCCGAGTTAATGCTGGTCCCCAAGCACAGGGCACTTTCGTACTGGGATATTATTTTCCAATGGGTTGCTTCTGGTGGTCTCTTCCCCCTTCTTCTTATCCTCCGGTATCATTTCAAGCATTCCCACTCCACTTTACCTCTCCACTGGTGTCTTCTGCCCCTGTAGAGATTGAGCCATGTATAATCTTACATCTCAGGCTGATTTCATGGGTGTTCAGAGTGTTATGGTAGATACTTATCTCACTTTAGGGGACCAGTTGAATCAGGGTCTCCTACTTCTCTGCCATCTTGCCCCTCTAATCCAACCTTCAGCTGTTTTGAACAACTATGAAACAATCAGAGAAGCAAACACACACACACACACAGAATGTGCACATTGGAGCGAGTGAATTTGGCAGAAGCAAGGTTTGAAGCCTTGAATATGGGGATTGAGAAGTCATGTGGCAGGGAAGCGTAGGAAGTCTGGTTCACAGAACAAAGCCAGGAAGAGGGAGAAAAGCAGAAATATTGCAGCTCTTTGTGACCCCCCCCACACACACACAATAAGATGTGGCAACAAGATCCCTGGGTTGCTCAAGGAAAGATTGCTTCCCTTTCTGGAGGACATTTGAGGAGAATATTTGTCCCCTCCGGAGACAGAGGGACAGCTAGGGACCCATTGAGAAAAGCTCCAAAGCGGGGTTGGAGGGGCACACAGAGGGAATAAAACCCCTTAACTTTTTGGTGTGAGCCACAGTGGACTTGAACCTCTGTGTGCATACCTTACATATGCTTTTCTGGGACTGAGTAAGTAGAGGGCAGAGACTGGAGAATATCTCAGATAACCTGGCTGCCACTGTTTGTTCTGAGCTACAACAGGCTTGAACTTCTGTACATGCCTTCACAGCAGCTTTTCTGGGACTGGCTGAGCACAGTGTAGAGACTGGAGGGGATCAGGGATAACCTGGCCACTGCTTTTTGCTCTGAGCCACAATAGGGTTGAACCTGTGAGTGCATGCCAATTGTTGCTTTTCTAGAACTGACTGAGTGCAGTGCAAAGACTGGGAGCAGATCATTGATAATATGGCCCCTGCTTTTTGCTGTCTGTCACAATAGATTCAAGCTTCTGCCATGGCTTTTTGGGGACAAAGGGGAGTGGGGAACTAAGTCAAGTGTAGATAGCTGATAGCCTGGCTTCAGCTTTTTACTAAGCCTTACAATAAACTCTAGCTTCTGTGTGTACTGTGCAAAGGCTTTTGGAGATGGAACAGTACTGGGCATGTCCTGAGCCTCCCTGCCAGGGGATGGGAGTGGGCACACACATTACCAGGTTCTTTAAAACTTGGAGTTTTGAATCCAAGTCACTGGTCAGAGATAAAATACAGGAGATCTGTGCTACTGGGCATGTTATTGACCAAAAACGGACAGGTTAGGCCAGGGAATTGATAAGGTCCTGGGCCTCAGAAGATTAGTCACTTTTCTGAGAGGGCCTCCCAAGCAGTGGCTGCTAGGAGTTCCACCACCCAGGGACAAAGGGAAGAGATGATGCCATATTCTATCTCTTCCACCACCACTCTTCTGCCCACCAACCCAGCCAGCTCCGGAGAGAAGCACAGGGCCTCTAGTGGAGGTCCCTACACTAAGCCCAACACCCTGACCTGCAGGAGCATCTTTCTGAAGGCAAGTCAGCTTGAGAGCCACACCAGCAGGCCTCTCCTTTAGAAGACAGACACAACCCCACACATATACCAAATCTACTGACTATAGAAACCTCTAAAACATCAGCTTCAGGTTTAACTTCATAAATAAATCAAAGCATACCTACTTAAATGAACAAACACTCCTCACTACAAGCAAGGAGTAACTCTGTAGAGGAAGGACCAGTGGGATAGAGTAGTCAAAACACAATAGCAGAGAGTACACAGCATACACAAGGATCCCTTCCTGAAGATATTGTTGTTGTTCTTGTTTTTATTATTGTTGCTGTTTTTACTGATACTTGTTCTTTTCTTTTCCTTTCTTTTTATTTGTCTTTCATTTTTCCTTTCTTTTCTGGAAAAATCTGTGGAAGGAGAAATTCATAACAAAAGAAACAACCAAAGGTAATACTTTCTACTATAGTAATACTAATGCTTTCTACTATAGATTTAATCGACATGGATATAAGTAAGATGTTGGAACTAGAATTCAAAATAATGATTACAAAGATACTAGCTGGAGTTGAAGGAAAGCGCTAGTGAATCCTTTAGTGAGGAAACAAAAGAACTAAAATATAATTGGGCTGAAATTAAAAAAGCTATTATGGAAATGAAGTAAAAAAATGGAGGATCTAACTACTAAGGTAAATGAGGCAGAAGAGAGGGTCAGTGATATAGAAGACAAAATGATGTAAAGTAAGGAAGTTAAGAAAAAGAGAAAAGCAGCCACTGAATCATGAGAGGAGTCTTTAGGAAATCAGTAACACCATAAACACAATAATATTTGCATAATAGGTGTCCCAGGAGATGAGGAAAGAGAGAGAGAGAGAGAAGGATTATTTGAACAAATTATAGCTGAAAACTTCCCTAATCTGGGGGAGGAAACAAACATTCAAGTCCAGGAGGCACAGAGAATCCCCCCTCAAAATCAATAAAAATAGATCAATACCCCAACATATAATAGTGAAGCTTGAAAATTTCAGAGATAAAGAAAAAGTAAAAAGAAAATAAAAAATAAAGAAAAACAATGCTGGGAGGATCGTTTTGTCTGACTTCAAGCTATATCACAAAGCTGTGATCACCAAGACAGAATGATATTGGCACAAAAGCAAATACATAGCTCAATGGAACAGAATAGAGACCCCAGAAATGGACCCTCAACTCTATGGTCAACTCATTTTTGACAAAGCAGGAAAAAATATCCAAGGGGGTGAAACAGTCTCTTCAATAAATGTTTCTGGTAAAGTTGGACAGTTATATACAGAAGAATGAAACTCAACCATTCCTTTACACCAAACATAGATAAACTCAAAATGGATGAAAGACCTCAATGTCAGACAGGAATCTACCAAAATCCTAGAGAAGAACATAGGCAGTTCCCTCTTCAGCATTAGCCACAATAACTTCTTTTAAGACACATCTCCAAAGGCAAGTGAAACAAAAGCAAAAATGAACTATTGGGACTTCATCAAGATCAAAAGCTTCTGCACAGCAAAGGAGCAGTCAACAAAACTAAGAGCAAACCGATGGAATGGAAGAAGATATTTGGAAATGACATTACAATTAAAGGGTTGATATCCAGGATCTATAAAGAACTCCTCAAACTCCACACCCAAAACACTAAGAATCCCATAAAAAGGGGGGGGGGGGCAGCAAGAGGACATAAACAGACACTTATCTGAAAAAGACATACAAATGATGAACAGTCACATGAATAAAATGTTCAACATCTCTAGCCATCAGGGAACTACAAATCAAAGCCACAAATGAGCAAGACACCTTACACCACGTTAGAACAG
Organism: Lontra canadensis; assembly: GCF_010015895.1. Classification (NCBI taxonomy): domain Eukaryota; kingdom Metazoa; phylum Chordata; class Mammalia; order Carnivora; family Mustelidae; genus Lontra; species Lontra canadensis. The sequence continues at coordinate 17,436 of NW_022631644.1, forward strand.
CAAAAATTAACAAAACAGGAAAAGTCAAATGTTGGTGAGGAGTTGGAGAAAGAGGAACCCTCTTACATTGTTGGTGGGAATGCAAGTTGGTATGGCCACCCTGAAAAACAGTATGGAGGTTTCTCAAGATATTAAAGAATAGAGCTAACCTATGACACAGCAATTGCAATACTGGATAGTTACCTTAAAGATACAGGTGTAGTGAAAAGAAGGGGCACATGCATCCCAATACTCACAGTGGCAATGTCCATTATAGCCAAACTGTGGAAGGAGCCGAGATGCCTTTCAACAGATGAATGGATAAAGACGATGTGGTACATATACACAAAGGGATATTATTTAGCCATCAGAAACAATGAATACCCAACTTTTGCATCAACATGGATGGAACTGGAGGTGATTATATTAAATGATGCAAGTCAAACAGAGAAAGACAATTTCATATGGTTTCACTCATATATGGAACATAAGCAATAACATGGAGGACTATAGGGGAAGGGAGGGAAATCCAAAGGTGGTAGAAATCAGAAAGGGAGATGACCATGAGAAACTATGGAGTTGGAAAACGAATCTGGGTGTTTCAGAGGGGAGAACAGTGGGGGAGAGGGTGGTGGGTATTGAGGGCACATGCTGTGATGAGCACTGGGTGTTATATTTAATAAATCACTGAACACTATATCAAGGACAAATATGTACTATACAGTGGCTAACTGAACATAATTTTTTTAAAAAGGAAAAAAATTAGAAAAAGCAAAAGATAAAAGGAGTTTGAGACAAGAGGTCCTTCCCTACGAAGGTAGAAACAATAGGCAAGATGGTGGAAGAGTAAGGGACCTCTTTTCATCTGGTTCCTTGAGTTTAGCAGGTATTTATCAAACCATTCTGAACACCCATGAATTCAGCCCGAGATGTAAGAAAATACATCTGCAACTCTACAAGTAGAAAAGTGACTGCTTTTTGCAAGGTAGTAGGTGTGGAGAAGTGAATCTGTGGGGAGATATTGGACGAAAAAGAGAGGGGGGATAGATCCTCCATAAGCCAGCTACTGAAAAGTGATACAGTGCCAGAGAGCAAAATCAGAACCTTTAGAAATATGCTCCAATGAGAGTCATCCCTGTCTGAAAGGGGCTCAGGGGATAAAAAGGGAAGAATTCTACATGAGTCAACATGGCCTCAGGAATCCAGGAATCACAGAATGAATGGGGGAATACCTGACCCAGTACAGCACCCAAGCTGTTTCCCCACCCAAGTTTTCCCCACCCAAGAGTGGGGAAACTGGTTATAGTCAATGAGCCCAGGAGGAGGCTCTAAGCTTGGGTCACCATAAATTGCAAGCCAGATGGTCAGGGGACCACTCTCTGTCAAAGAACCCTGAAAAGGACTAGAACACATGGGCCATTTGCCATCCCCAGTAAGGGAGAAATGGGTGCACCCACGACAGGCAACAACTCTCAGGGCAATGGCCTTGGAAAGGACAATAAGGTGACACTCAGCCATCCCCTGGAAGCAGTGGAGTGGGTAGGTGCATGATCTGGCTACCACTCTCAGCCCTGGGGACAACAATGGGCAGTAATGCGAGATCCTTAGGAAGACCCCCCCAGGAGGATTGCAGAGGCACACACCACAGGACTATGCAAATTTTGGCAGGCACAAAAGTAAAGACTGTCCCTAAGGGTTTATTGAAGAGGGGGAACTGAGATCTTTCAGCTTTGTGGCCAGAGATTGGGGCATGGATATTTTTATTTTGACTATCCAAGGAACAAAAGCCACACAGAAGACCAGCCTACACTGAGCCCAGGTCCCTAGCAAGGGGCAGTGAAACTCTGCCCAGGCAAAGCCACCTGAAAAGCAGCTCAGCAAGCTCCTCCTGCAGAAGAACAGGTGGACAACTAGTTTATGGATAACACAAGAATATAAGACTCCAGTGCCAGAGGAAAATAGCTTATTGAGCTTGAGGGGTTTTTATCTCATGATTTGTTTAACTTTTAGTGTACAATTTTCCATTTCTGGGAGGTGGGAAAAGATGACAGAGGAGTAGGAGAACCTATTTCCACTGGTCCCTTGAATTGCACTGGATATCTACAAGAACCCTCTAAACACCCATGAAATCAACCTGAGATGGAAGAAGATATATCCTGAATTCTACAAACAGAATACCTCCAGTGGTTGTTTTTGACATATGGAATGCAGAGCTGTAATTCTGTGGGTAGATATCAGAAGATGAATGGAAGGGGGAGGGACTCTTTGGGATCCTGCATGACCAGAGCAAAAAAGCCTCCTGCACTAGAGACTGGGGACAGACTCTCAGACCAGTGGTGGAGGGGAAAAGAAATTAGGACAGCCCCACAGACTGAAACCTGGAGTTTCAGGGGCACGTGTGTGAATGGGGGCAGCTGGCAGATTTAGAAGCAAAAAGATCAAAGACATGCCTGAACCTGGAAATGAGGGCTGGGAGTGCTGCTGTGAGATGCACAAGCTTGGACACTGTCCTTATTAGCAGCACAGATAAAAATGGACTGACTGTGGCCTGGAGGACAGACTGCAAACTCTCTGTTCTGAGACAGATGTTTGTATATGATCAATTGTACTGTGACTCTTAGAAGAGACGTAGAAAGCCATCAGGGAAAACCTCCAGAGAATAAAAGGCCCCCAAAAGCTGGTTTTAACTGAGCCCATACCCCCCCACAGGGGGCAGGGCAACTCTCCCCAAACAGAGTAACCTGAGTAACAGCACAGCAAGACCCTTCCAGAAGACAAGCTGAAAGAGCAAGAGGCTAACAAGGCTTTTTCTTGGGTTGTGATCAATAGTTTGGACTCTGTACATTCCCTCAACCACCTCTTACCAGAATGACTAGGAGGAGGAACCCCCAAAAGAGGAAAAATTCAGAAACTATAACCTCTGCCACAGAACTAATGGATATGGACATAAGCAAGATGTCAGAAATAGACTTCAGGGTAACAGTTATGCAGACAATAGCTAGGTTGGAGAAAACCATATATGGCAACATAGATTCCTTAAGAGCAGAAGTGAGAGCTGATCTGGCAGAACTTAAAAAGGCTATCAATGGGGGTGTCTGGGTGGCTCAGTGGGTTAAAGCCCCTGCCTTCAGCTCAGGTCAAGATCCCAGGGTCCTGGGATCAAGCCCCACATCAGGCTCTCTGCTCGGCAGGGAGCCTGCTTCCCCTTCTCTCTCTCTGCCTGCCTTTCTGCCTACTTGTTATCTCTCTCTCTCTCTCTGTCAAATAAATAAATAAAATATTTTTAAAAATGGTATCAATGAGATCCAATCTAATCTAAATACTCTAACAACTAGGGTAAATGAGGCTGAACAAATTCGTGATCTAGAAAACAAACTTATAGAAAAGAAGGATCAGAAGGAGGCCTAGAGCAAACAGCTTAGAAGCCATGAAAACAAAATTAGAGAAATAAATGAAGCCATGAAACATTCCAATGTCAGAATTATTGGGACTGCTAAGGTGGTGGAGAGAAAGAGGACTAGAAGATATAGCTGAGCAAATCACAGCTGAAATTTTCTCTAATCTGGGGAATGGAATAATTGTTCATGTCCTAGAGGCATAGAAGACACTCCCCAAGATCGAGGAAGGGAGACTGACCCCAAGACATGTGAGAGTGAAACTCATGAATCTTAAAAGCAGGGAAAGCATCTTAAGGACAACTAGGGGGAAGAGATTCCTTACTTACAGATATAGGAACATCATAATAAAGTGAGACCAGTCCACAGAGACTTGGCAAGCCAGAAAGGGCTGGCAAGACGTATTAAGGACAATAAATGAGAAGAACATAAAGCCAGGAATACTTTATCCTGCAAGGTTGACATTCAAAATGGATGGAGAGATAAAGAGCTTCCAAGTCTGGCAAAGACTGAAAGAATATGTGACCACTAAGCTGGCCCTTCAAGAAATAGTAAGGGGGATACTATAAAAGAAGAAAGACCCCAAGAGTGCTATAGAACAGAAATTTACAGAAACAACATATAGAAACAAGGACCTCCCAGGCTAAATGATGACAATAAAACATCTCTTTCAATAACCAATGTGAACTGCCTAAATTGTCCCATAAAACAGCAGAGGGTTGCAGATTGGATAATAAGACAGCACCCATCCATATGTTGTCTACAAGAGACTAATTTTGAACCTAAAGATACATCCAAACTGAAAGTGAATTGATGGAGAACAATATTTCATGCCAACAGACCTCAAAAGAAAGCTGGGGTAGTGATTCTCACATCAGACAAATTAGATTTTAAGTGAAAGACTGTAATAGGAGATACAGAAGGACAATACATCATTCTTAAAGAGTCTATCCAACAAGAATATATAACAATTGTAAATATCTATTCCCCAACGTGGGAGCAGCTAACTACATAGACCAACAGTTAACCAAAACAAAGAGACATATGGGTAATAATACGTTAATTGTAGGAGACCTTAACACTCCATTCTCAGTAAGAGACAGATCATCTAAGCAGAAAATCAACAAAGAAACAAGAGTTGTAAATCACACATTGGACCAGATGGACCTCATAAATATATAAAGAACATCCCACCCTAAAACAACAGAATACACATTCTTCTCAAGAACACATGGAACGTTCTCCAGAACAGACTACATACTAGGTCACAAGTCAGAGCTCAACTGATACCAAATGACTGAGATTATTCCCTGCATATTCTCAAACCACAATGCTTTGAAACTGGAACTCGACCACAAAAAAAAGTTTGGAAGGAATTCAAACACCTGGAAGCTAAAGACCATCCTGCTTAAGAAAGTTTGCATCACCAGGAAATCAAAGAACTTAAGCAATTCATGAGAATTGTTTAATGAGAATGAAGATACATCAGTCCAAAACCTATGGGTTATGACAAAGGCAGTCCTAAGGAGGAAATACATAGCCATCTAAGGCTCACTCAAAAAAATATAAAAATCCTGAACACAAACTCTCTTTATACCTTAAAGAACTGGAGAATCAACTATAAATTAAGCCTACCCCATGCACAGGAAGGGAAATAATTAGATTAGAGCAGAAATCAATGAATTAGAAACTAGAAATAGAGTAGTTTCATTGATGTAAAAAACTGGAAACTGGTTCATTGAAAGAATTAATAAGATCAATAAACTACTGGACAGACTTATCCAAAACAAAAGAGAAAAGACCACAATTAATAAAATTACAAATGAAAGGGAAGAGATCACGACTAACACCAAGGAAATAGAAATAATCATCAGAAAGTATTATCAACAGCTATATGCCAGTACCTTAAACAACCTTGAGGAAATCGATGCATTCCTGCAAACCTATAAACTTTGAAGACTGAAACAGGAAGAAACTGACAAGCTGAATAGACCAATCCCTAATAATGAGATTGAAGCAGTGATCGAAAACCTCCCTAAAAACAAGAGTCCAGGACCTGATGGATTCCCCAGGCAATTCTACCAAACATTCAAAGAAGATATACTACTTATTTTTCTGAAGCTGTTTCAAAAAAGAGAAACAGAAGGAAAACTTCCAGAATCTTTCTATGATGCCAGTATCACCTTGATCCCCAAACTAGGCAAAGACCCCATCAAAACAAGATCCTAGTTAATAGAATCCAACAGCACACTAAAAAGATTATTCACCATGATGAGATGGGATTTATCCCATGCAAGCATGGTTCAACATTCGCAAATCATCAAAGTGATAGAAAAAATCAATAAGAGAAGAGAGGAGAACCACATGGTCCTCTCAATTGATGGAGAGAAAGTGTTTGACAAAGTACAGCATCCTTTCCTGATTAAAACTCTTCAGATTATAGGAATAGAGGGAACATTCCTCAACTTTTCAAAATCCATCTATGAAAAATCCACAGGGAATATCATTCTCAATGGGGAAAAGCTGAGAGCCTTTCCCTTAAGATCATCAACACGACAAGGATGCCCACTCTCACCACTCTTGCTCAACACAGTATTAGAAATCCTAGCAACAGCAATCAGACAACAAAGAAAAATAAAATGTATTCAAATTGGCAATGAAGAAATCAAACTCTCTCTCTTCGCAGATGACATGATACCTTATATGGAAAACCCAAAAGACTCCACAACCAAACTACTAGAACTCATTCAGCAATTCAGTGGCAGGATACAAAATCAAAGTACAGAAATCAGTTACTTTCTTATACAGCATCCTTTCTTGATTAAAAAAAAAAAAAACACTCTCAACAAAGTAGGGATAGATGGAACATACCTCAACACCATAAAGGTCACATACGAAAGACCCATAGCTAATATCTTCCTCGATGGGGAAAACTGAAACTTTTTCTCTGTAGTCAGGATCCTAACATGTATATCCACTCTCACCATTGTTATTTAAGATTGTAGTGGAAATTCTAGCTTTAGCAACTAGACATGAAAATAAAAAGCATAAATATCAGCATAAATATAAATAGTCAAACTTTCACAATTTGCACATGACATGATAGAAAACCCAAAAGACTCCACCCAAAATTATTAGAACAGAGACACAAATTCTATAAATTGCAGGATATGAACCCAAGGTACAATAGTTTGTTCCAACCCTACAAACCCAAAATGAAGCTGCTGAAAGAGAAACCAAGGAATCAATCCCATTTACAATTACACCAAAACCATAAGATACATAGCAAAAACATAACCAAAGGTAAAATATCTGTACTCTGAAAACTATAGAATGCTTATGAAAGAAATTGAAGAGTGTGCAAAGAAATGGAAAAGCTTTCCATGCTCAGGGACTGAAGAACATTGTTAAAATATCTGTACTACCCAAAGTTATCTACCCATTTAATGTAACCCCTATCAAAATACCACCAGCATTCTTCACAGAACTATAACTAACTATCATAAAATTTATATGGAACCAGAAAATAACTGGAATAGCCAAAAGACTCTTAAAAAACAAAATCAAAGCTGGAAGCATCACAATTCTGAACTTCCAGCTGTATTACAAAGTTGTAGTCATCAAGATAATATTATATTGGCATAGAAACAGACACATAGATCAAAGAAACAGAACAGAAAACCCAGAAATGTACCCACAACTATATAGTCAACTAATGTTTGATAAAGCAGGAAAGAATATTCAATGGTAAAAAGAAAATCACTTTCACAAATGCTGTTGGGAAAATTAGACAGCAATATGCAAAAGAATGAAACTGAACCATTTTCATGTACCATACACAAACATAGACTCAAAATGGATTAAAGACCTAAATGTGAGAAAGGAACACATCAAAATCCTAGAGGAGAACACAGGCAGCAATCTTTTGACCTTGGTTGCAGGAATTTTTGCAGGAAGTTTTTATTCAAAACATCTCCAGAGGCAAGGGGAAAAAAAGCAAGAATGAGCCCTTGGGATTTCATCAAGATAAAAAAGTTCTGACTAAAAGTCAGTCTACAAAATAAGAAAAGATATTTGCAAATAAAATATCTGATAAAGGGTTAGTTTTCAAAATCTATAAAAAACGTATCAAACTCAACAATCAGAATGAAATAATCCAATTAAGAAATGGATAGAAGACATGAATAGACATTTTCCCAAAGAAGACATACAGATTGCTAACAAACACATTTTAAAAATTGCTCAATATCACTCAGAATTAACAACACAGGGAACAACAAATGTTGGTGTGGATGTAATCTCTAACACTCTTGTGAATGCAAACTGGTGCAACCACTCTGGAAAATAGTATGGCATTTCCTCAAAAAGTTAAAGTTAGAACTATTAATTAATATTAGAACTATTGCACTACTAGATATTTACCCAAAGGATACAGAAATACTGGTTCAAAGTGGCACATGCTCCCCACTATTTATAAGCAACATTATCAGCAATAGCCAAACTGTTAGAGAGCCCAGATGTCCATCAACAGATAAATGGATAAAGTGATACTACTCAGCCATCAGAAAAGAATGAAATCTTGTCATTTACAAGGGTGTGGATGGAGCTAGAGTGTATTATGCCACATGAAATAAGTCAGACAAAAACGAATATATGATATCACTTATGTGGAATTTAAGAAACAAATAAATGAACATAAGGGAAGGTGAAAAAAATAGAGGGAAGCAAACCATAAGACACTGTCAACTATAGAGAACAAACTGAGACTGGATGAATGGAGGGAGGTGTGGGTTGGGCCAAATGTGGGATGGGTGTTAAGGAGGTCATTGTAGCAATGAGCACTGGGTGTTAAGTAAGTGATGAATCACTAAATTCTACACCTGAAACCAATTTTACCATATGTATTAACTAACTAGAATTTAAATAAAGTCTTGAAATTTAAAAAAAAACACAACTTGAGAAAAAAAGAATGATATTCTATGATTCCATTCATATGCAACTGAAATGTAATTGTTGATGCCAGGGTAGTAATTAATGGAGAGTGTAGTAATTGGGAGATTGCTTGATGGGGAAGGTTGGAAGGACTTCCAAAATGTTACTATTCTATTTCTTAGAAGTGCCCCATGAGAGATTCTTGAAATAGACTCTTGACTCTGGGACACAAACTAAGGGTTACAGAAGGGAAGGGTGGGAAATGGGGTAACAAGGTGATGGGTATTAAGGAAGGAACACATTGGCATGAGCACTGGGTGTTATATAGAGCTAATGACTCATTGAACACTACATCAAAAACTGATGAGGTACCATATGTTGGCTAATTGAATGTAATAATAATTTTACAAAGACACGAGAGAATATTTTACAGTAGAAATAAAAGAACTAAAATTTAATCAGGCCGAAATTAAAATAGCTATTATTGAGATGTGGTCAAAGATGGAGGCTCTAACAATTGGATAAATGAGGCAGAAGAGAGATTCAGTGATATAGAATAAAAAAATTATGGAGAATAATGAAGCTGAGGAAAAGAGAGAAAAACATCTGGATCACAAGGAGGAGAATTTGAGAAATCAGTGATACCATAACGTGAAATAATTTTTGAATACTAGTGGTCCCAGAAGATGAAGTGGGAGCAGAAGATTTCTTTTAACAAATTATAGTTGAGAACTTCCCTAATCTGAGGAGGGAAACAGGCATTCAAGTCCAGGAGGCACAGAGAACCTGCCTAAAATCAATGAAAATAGGTCAACACCTTGACATAGAAGTAAATCTAGGAAATTTCAGAGATAAAGAGAAAATCCTGAAAGCAGCTGGGGATGAAGTCCTTAACCTCAAGGGTAGAAGCATGAGACTGGTGGTAGACCTGTCCACAGAGACTAAACAGACCAGAAAGGACTTGCATGATATATTCAATGTAGTAAAAGGGAAAAGTACTCAGCTAAGAATACTTGATCCAGCAAGGCTGTCATTCAGAACAGAAGAAGAGATTTAAAAAAAAAAGTTTTAGGAAAAACAAAAAGTAAAGGAATTAACGAACACTAAACCAGCCCTGCAAGAAATATTAAAGGGGATCCTTTGAGCAAAGTGAGAGTTCAAAAGTAATAAAACCAGAGAGGAACAGAGACAATCTACAGAAACAGCACCTTTACAGGTAATACAATAGCACTAAATTCATATCTTTCACTAGTTACTCTGAATTTAAATGGCTAAATGTTCCAAACAAAGGACGCAGGGCAACAGATTGGGTAAAAAGGCAAGACCCAACCAGAGGCAGTCTATAAGAGACTCATTTGTGAACCAAAGACACTTCCAGATTGAAAGTGAGGGGATGGAGAACCTAATGGAAATCAAAAGAAAGCTGTGGTAGCAAGCCTTATATTAGACAAATTATTTTATTTTTTTTTTAAAGATTATTTATTTACTTATTTGTCAGAAAGAGAGAGAACAAGCAAGGAGACTAATAGGCAGAGGGAGAAGGAGGCTCTCCGCTGAACAAGGAGCTTGATGCAGGACTTGATTCCAGGATGCTAAGATCATGAACTGAGCCAAAGTTAGATGCTTAACTGACCGAGAAGTCCAGGCATTCCTAGAGAAATTATTTTAAACCAAAGACTGCAGTAAGGGATAAAGGGGGACACTCTATCATACTTAAAGGGTCTATACAACAGGAAGATCTAACAATTATAAATATCTATGCCCTCAACGTGGAAGCAGCCAATTAAATAAACCAATTAATTACAAAATTAAATAAACATATTGCTAATAACACAAAAATAGTAGGGGACTTTAACACCCCACTCAGAGCAATGGACAGATCATCTAAACAGAAGATCAACAAGGAAAGAAGGGCTTTGAATAACACACTAGACCAGATAACCTTCACAAATATATTTGAAGCATTTCATCCTAAAGCAACAGAACACACATGCTTCTAAGTGCATTTGCAATATTCTCCATAAATCATGGAGACTGAGATTATTCCCTGCATATTTTCAGATCACAAAACTTTAAACTTGAACTCAATCACAAGGGAAAATTTGGAAAGCCAATACATGGAGGTTAAAGAGCAACTTAATAAAGAATGAATGGATCAACCAGAATATTAAAGAAGAATTTTTAAAAGAAATGGAAACAAAAGAAAACACGACAGTTCAGAACATCTGGGATGCAGCAAAGACTCTCCTAAAAGGGAAGTACACATAAATACAAGCCATGTTCAAGAAACAAGAAATCCTCAAATACAAATCCTAACTGCACACATAAAGGCGCCTTTTTCTCCCTCTCCCTCTGCCTGCTATTCCCCCTAGTTGTGCTCTCCCTCTGTCAAATAAATAAATAAAATCTTAAAGAAATAGAAGTGGAAGGAAAACATCCAAACTCATTCTATGAGGCCAGCATTACCTTGATCACTAAACCAAAGACCACAGCAAAGTGAGAATTACAGACCAATATCCCTGATGAACATGGATGCAAAAATTCTCACCAAGATACTAGCCAACAGGACCCAACAGTATATTAAAAGGATTATTCACCATGACCAAGTGGGATTTATCCTGGGATGCAAGGGTGGTTCAGCATCCACAAATTAACGAATGTGATCCACCATATTCATAAAATAAAGGGCAAGAACCATATGATACTTTCAATAGATGCAGAAAAGACATGTGACAAAATACAGCATCCTTTCTTGATTAAAACTCTCTGCAGTGTAGGGATACAAGGAACGCACCTACATATCATAAAAGCCATATACAAAAAAAACCTCCAAATATCATCCTCATCAGGGAAAAACTGAGGGTTTTTCCTTCAGGGTCAGAAATATGACAGGAATGTCCACTTTTACTGCTGTTGTTCAACATAGTATGAGAAATCCTAGTCTTGGCAATCAGACAACAAAAAGAAATAAAAGACATTGAAACTGACAAAGAAGAAGACAAACAATCTCTTCACAGATGACATGATACTTTATGTGCAAAACCCAAAAGACTCCACACCCAAATTGCTAGAACTCATACAGCAGTTCAGCAATGTGTCAGGATATAAAATCAATACACAGACGTTGGTTGCAACTCTACACAGGAAAAATATAACTGAATAAAGATAAATTAAGGAATCTATCCCATTTACAATTGTACAAAAAGCCATAAGATACCTAGGAATAAACCTAACCACTGAGGTAAAGGAGTTTTACTCTAAAAACAACTGAACACTTATGAATGCTTCTTGAGGAACACACAAAGAAATGGGAAAACATCCTATACTCATTGATTGAAAGAATAAATATTGTTTAAATGTCTATGCTTTCCAAAGCAATCTACACTTTCAATGCAATTCCTATCAAAATACCATTGATATTTTTCACATAGCTGGAAAAGACAATCCTAAAGTTTGTATGGAACAAGAAAAGACCCCAAAAAGACAAAGGGATATTGGAAAAGAAAACCGAAGCTGGGGTATCAAAATACCAGACTTCAGATTATATTTTAAAGCTGTGATCACAAAGACAGTATGGGTACTGGCACAAAAGCAGATACATAAATTGATGGAATAGCATAGATAACTCAGAAATGGACCCTTGACTCTATGGTCAACTAATCCTTGGAAAAGCAAGCAAGACTGTCCACGGGAAAATAAGACAGTCTCTTCAAAAATGGTGCGGGGAAAATTGGACAGCCGTCTCTAGAATGAAACTGGACCATTTTCTTACATCATACACAAAGATAAACTTAAAAGGGATGAAAGGTTTGCAATGATGTGGGTGGAACTAGAGGACATAATGCTAAGTGAAATAAGTCAATTAGAGAAAGATAATTATTATATGATCTCAATAATATGATGAATTTGAGAAATAAGTCAGAAGATCATAAGGGAAGGGAGGGAAAAATGAAAGAAGATGAAACCAGAGAGGGAGACAAACCATAGAAGACTCAATCTCAAGAAACAAACTGAGGGTTGTTGGAGGGGATGGAGGTGGGAGCGATGGAGTGGCTGGGTGATGGACATTGGACAGAGTATGTGCTTTGGTGAGAAAAAAAAAAATTTAAAGGGATGAAAGACCTCAATGTGAGACAGAAATCCATCAAAATCCTAAAGGAGTACGCAGGCAGCAACATCTTTGACCTCAGCCAACAGCAACCTTTTGAAAGACATGTCTCCAAAGGTAAGGGAAATAAAACAAAACAAAAATGAACTATTGTGACTTCATCAAGATTTTAAAAAAAAAATTTGGACAGCAAGGGAAAGAGTTAACAAAACTACAAAGTAACCTATGGAATGAAAGAAGATATTCACAAATGACATATCAGGTTAAATGGGTAGTATCCAAGATCTACAAAGAACTTATCAAACTCAACACCCCAAAACAAAATAATCCAGTCAAGAAATGGACAGAAGATGTGAACACACATTTCTCCAAAGAAGAGATAATGCATGGCCAACAGACACATAAAAAAATGTTCCACATCACAGAGAATTAGGGAAATACAAATCAAAACCGCAATGTGATACCACATATTAGTTGGAATGGCTAAAATGAATAACTCGGAAACAACATGTGTTGGTGAAGATGTAGAGATAGGGGAATACTCTTACAACTGTTGGTGGGAATGCAAACTGATGCAGCTGCTCTGGAAAACTGTATGAAGCTTCCTCAAAAAATTAAAAATAGAACTACTATATGACTCAGCAATTGCACTAGTAGGCATTTATCCAAAGCATACAAACATAGTGATTCCAAGGTGCACATGCACCCCAATGTTTCTAGCAGAATGTCCACAATAGCCAAATTATGTAAAGAGCCCAGATGTCCATCAATGGTTGAATGGATAAAGAAGTTGCATATATACACAATGCAATATTACTCAGCCATTAAAAATAGTGAAATCTTGTAATTTACAATGATGTGGATGGAACTAGCAGGTGTTACACTAAGCAAAATAAGTTAGTCAGAAAAGTCAAATACTATATGATTTCATTCATAGGTGGAATTTAAGAAACAAAACATGTACATAGGGCAAGGGAAGGAAGAATGAAATAAGATAAAAACAAAGAGGGACGGGCACCTGGGTGGCTCAGTGTCTTAAGCCTCTGCCTTTGGCTCAGGTCATGGTCTCAGGGTCCTGGGATTGAGTCCCGCATTGGGCTCTCTGCTCAGTGGGGAGCCTGCCCACCCCCCGCCTGCCTCTCTGCCTGCTTGTGATCTCTGTCAAATAAATAAATAAAATCTTAAAAAAAAAAAAAAACAAAGAGGGATTTCATTAGAGATTCTTTTTTGAAAAATTTTAATTTAAATTCAATTGATTAACATACAGTGTATAATTAGTTTCAGAGGTAAAGGTCAGTGATTCATCAGTTTTATATAATACCCAGTACTCATTACATCATGTCCATCACCTTGTTACTCCAACATCCCTCCCCTTCAGCACCCCTCAAGTTTGTTTCCTATGATTAAGACTCTCAACTATAGGAAACAAACTGAGGGTTTCGGGAGGGAGTTGTGTATGATTTCACTTGTACGCGGAATTTAAGAAACAAATCAAATGAGCAAAGGGAAAAAAAGGGGGGGGGATGAACCAAGAAACTGACCCTTAACTACAGAGAACAAACTGATAGTTATCAGAGAGGAGGGTGGGAGCAATGGGTTAAATAGGTGATGGGAATTAAGTAGTGTATACACAACCACATGTTGTGGTGAGCACTGGGTGTTGTATAGAAGTGTTGAATCACTATATTGTACACCTGAAACTAATATTGTACTTTAAGTTAACTAACTGGAATTTAAACATTTTTTAAAAGTAGGTAAAAGGGATTAGGAGTAAGATCTATTATGTAGATTTGTATGATGTATTACTAAGATCTAAGATTTATTATGATGAAAACTGAGTAATGTATATAATCATTGAATTATTATATTGCACACCTGAATCTAATATAACACTGGGTGTTAATTATACTGGAATTAAAATTTTAAGAAGGAGAGGGTATATATATCTGTCTGCTCCTGTATGCATAATGGTGTCTAAAAAGAAAAACAAAACAAAACAAAACTCTGTATATGATGGAGGCAGGGAAATTTGGGACATATGTTGATGAGTGGGAAAAAGTTCTCCATTTTTTAAAAATATTTTTTGGTGTTTCAATCATATGGAAATATTACCTATTCACAAAATTAAATTAAAACATCTATGCCAAATGGTGCCAAAGTTATAAAGAAAACATGGAAATGTAATTTATCCTTGCTCTAAAATTTGCATTTTGGACTTTTTGCATTTCAAATTATGTATTTTCAGACACATGTGGGTCTATCTTTCCAGAACTATTTAAACTTCTACTTAGGAATTGTAGCCACTCACAGATCTCTTTTATAGCTCTGTAGAACATGTTGCCATAATTTCCCAGAAGGAGAGATTGATATCACTATTCTTCAACATGAATGTGATCTATTCAGTTGGAGACAATAAAGAAATGGGAATCACTCCTGAAATATTATGTATGCTTCACAGACATTCATGTTAGAACTCTAGTTAAGAAACCTCTCTTACATGAAGTATTTTACACTTAGCCATAATAGGCTTTTCTGCCATTTCCTTTCTTACCCACACTGCATGGAAGGTCTTGCTTCAGTATGTTCCTGTAAGTTTGACATTTCTCAATTTAAAAGAATTAGCCATATATAACTAACAAGAAGAAATTTCTGTTTTCTTCTTCAGATCACTGGTATAAAAATTATTTTTATTTTGTGTTCTAAGTGAGAAAATAAAAAAGTAGTGGGAATTTTTCTTTTTTGCCTGAAAGATACATTTTATTGTGACCCACATACTACTTATTAAAAATGTTTGCACTGACTGCCAATATTTAAAAATCAGGGGATTTCATATACAGATCTATAGTTCTAACAGGAAAAGTAAAAATAATCAGAAGATCTGGCAAGGTAAGTTAAAACCACATTCTATCATATCAACAGGTGGCTTTTTTTATGATTATATTTCACTTTATTTTCATTTTTGTTTTATTTTTTGTGTTCCAAAATTCATTGTTTATGCACCATACCCAGTGCTCCATGCAATGCATGCACTCCTTAGTAACCAACACCAGCCTCACCTAACACCCTACCTCCCACCCCTCCAAAATCCTCAGTTTGTTTCTCAGACTCCACAGCCTCTCATGGTTCATCTCCCCTTCTGATTTCCCCCAATTCACTTTTCCTTTCTCCTAATATCCTCCATGTTATTCCTTATACTCCACGAGTAAGTGAAACCATATGATAATTGACTTTCTCTGCTTGACTTATTTCACTCAGCATAATCTCCTCCAGTCCCGTCCATGTTGATACAAAAGTTGGGTATTCACCTTTCTGATGGAGGTGTAATATTCCATTGTAGATATGGATCATATCTTTTTTATCCATTCATCTGTTGGAAGACATCTTGGCTCTCAAAGTAGTGTGGTTTGCAGAAACTGGCCCTGTGTGGCTGATCTTCCCATTTTTCAGTAGCAGCCCAAAGAAAGCATTTGTCAAGATACAGGACCCGTTCCTGATTAAAACGCTTCAAAGTATAGGGATAGAGGGAACATTCCTCAACTTCATAAAATCTATCTATGAAAAACCCACAGTGAATATCATATCATCCTCAATGGGGAAAAACTGACTGCCTTCCCTTTGAGATCAGGAACATGACAAGGATGCTCACTCTCATCACTCTTGTTCAACATAGTGTTTGAAGTTCTAGCCACAACAATCAGAAAACAAAGAGAAATAAAAGGTATTCAAATTGGCAATGAAGAAGTCAAACTCTCTTCACAGATGACATGATACTTTGTATGGAAAACCCAAAGGACTCCACCCCCAAACTACTAGAACTCATACAGGAATTCAGTAATGTGGCAGGATACAAAATCAAGGTACAGAAATCAGTTTGCTTTCTTATACACTAACAATGAAAATACAGAAAGGGAAATTAGAGAATCAATTCCATTTACTATAGCACCAAGAACATAAGATACCTGGGAATAAATTTAACCAAAGAGGTAAAGGATCTGTACTTGAGGAACTACAGAACACTCATGAAAGAAATTGAAGAAGATGCAAAAAGATGGAAGACCATTCCATGCTCATGGATAGGAAAAATAAACATTGTTAAAATGTCTATACTGCCTAGAGCAATCTATACTTTCAATGCCATTCCATGTAACTGTCCCTCAGAACAATGTATTACTTAAAATATAACCCATGAGAAATTATACTACTTACCAAGCATGTTTAGATATAGCCTTAAGAAAAACATATACTGGCAACAGGCCTCTGGGGAAGAGGATGATATAGGTCCTTAAAGTCAAACAGTTGGGGATGCCCAGCCCACTCAGGGCAGAACACCACCTGCTTCATTTTTATGTTACCTCCCCTCCCCCTGAGAACACCTGTGGCTAATGAAATAAGCCCTTTAAATATGCTGCTCAACTATAAACTTTACACTGCTTGACCAGATATATTTTGCCTTTCTTCTTGTTTATCTACAAGGCATATGATTAATGTGTATCCTTCTTTGGCTCCTTTGCTAATTACTATCTATATCTAATAAAAACAGAACTAAAAAGTTGTTCAGGGCAACAGCGTTTTCTACTGTTGTCCCCTGCTCCCTTTCTCTTGCAGCTGACTTGTTTGTGCCTCATTCTTCTCCTGTGCACCATCAGGAAGCAACAAGTGGTGCCCAAACAGGGACAAGAAACAAAACAGGAGAAGCCCCAACGTGAGTTTTTGCATGGCCGTGCCTTTTTCCCGCTGGTAAGTTGTGAGTACTTATCACAGGGTATGGGTAATCTAAAAAGCACAAACAATTATCGCCCTTACGTATGCTTACTAAGACAGCTCCTAAAGGCTGGAGAAACAAAAGTCAGCAAGGACCAAGTTGTGGAGCTTTTAAAAGTAATTAAAAAACATTGCTTCTGCTTCCCTATGTTAGGCACTTTAGACCTAAAACATGGGAAAAAGTAGGTCATGAGTTAAAACTTTTACATGCTAAGGGAAAACCAATTCCAATTACTATATGGTCTACTTGGACCCTCATTCGCTCCATTTTGGAGCCTTTACAAACCCCTAATTCAGAGAGGGATAATGAATGATCAGGAGAAACTGAAAGAGGAACCTAAACATGCCATCCCGAAGGAAAAACAAAAATTACTAAGGTCATCAAAAAAAAATATATATATATATATGGGAGGAATCTCCTCCTCCTCCTCCAATAACAGAACAAAAAGGTACAAATGGCCACGGCCGCCATTGGCTCTGCCATTCTATAAAAATGCACTGTTTAAATTAAGAAATAAAATATCCGGGAACAACTCTACGCACCATTTCAGCAAAAAAAAAAAAAAAAAAGTTACAGAAGATAAGACCTTCCACCCTCAACAACCTTATAAAAATGTAAGGGTCAAAAATTGTTAAAACAAACAAACAAACAAACAAACAAACATGTTGTTATGGTCTTACCTCAAAAATCATATCTACTGCCGGTCTCAGCACAGAAATCAAAATTAATGACAGTTATTACATTGTTTCAAAATGTTTCTTCTGCATTTAATCTGCTATCTGATTCTTTATATACAGTGTATGTTTTGCAATATATCAAAACTACAACTGTTTCTACATCTGATGTAACTATAATGGCATTCATCACAGTAGCTGTAAATCTTCCTGGATGTTATACGCAAATAGATAACTTTACTTATTGGGCTTATATACCCAATCCTCCCTTGCTCCATCCAGTAAAGTGGAAAAAAAGATATAATACCAATTTATTTAAATGCCTTAAAATGGGTACCTGAAATTGTAAACCCTAAATTGACACTATTGCCCCAAGTGGAGGGCACAAACATTAATCTTACCTTAGGATATCAAAATAAACCAATATGTATCAGAAATCATTCCAGTTGTCTTATCCCTAATGATCAAAAATTTTTGGTGGATTTTCCTACTAATAATTATCTAACTAAAGTACAGTTACGTTTACTCTCCACTAAAGAATTCCTAGCCAATAAATATCAGGGTCCTAGCTATAGCACAGCAGCACCCCCTTTTCCCGAATGCAAACTGACACAAATGTGGTCTAATAAGGAAATTCGCCCTTTATGGGAGAATTGCCAAGCTTCTCACCCCAGTATTGTTATTAATAATTACCACGGAATCCTATGGGACTGGTCCCCTATAGGGATGGCAGTCACCAATTACACTGCGAGACCCTGCTCCTCTCATCAAAATTTAAAATGACAAGTTTTTGATGATATCATTTTACCACAAACCTTAACCTCAGGAGAGACTTTCAGCGCCATCCCCTTTTATTAATTATCATAAAAGACAAGAGAATTTATAAAAGGTCACCACCACTTTAAATCACAGGAGTTTAAAACTGCTCTTACATTTATCAGTCTAATAACTACACATTCTCCCTTTTTCCTAATGAAAAAAGAATGGGTAAGAGCATGTGTTAAAAATCCCTATGTTTTTGTTATTTAAAAAATGACTTTTGATCATAACATGAGAAAACAAAACTGTCCCAGATGTAAAATGTTCACCTGTGTTCACCTGCATGGATCAAAATGTTTATACAGACAATTCTATCATTCTCATAACTAAAAAAAAAAAAAAAAAATAGGCATCTGGCTACCAGTGGAACACCACTGTGTTTAAAAAAGCTCTCGAAATATACATGTACTTTTAAGAGTTTTAAAGGACTGGGTCCATAAAACCAAAAGATTTCTTGGGTTGTTTATAACAACTATTTTAGGAATTATAGCGATCACTACTATAACTACCACTGCAGGAATAGCCTTGCATCAAATTGTACAAACTACACAATTTGCACAAAGTGTCACAAAAATCTACCAAAATTAAAATCAGCAAACAATCATAAATCAAAAATTAAATTAAAAAATCTATAATTTATAGATCCTGGATATCAATCTTTTGTCTGTACTGTCATTTGCAAATATCTTCTCCCATTCTGTGGGTTGCCTTTTTGTTTTCTTCACTGTTTCCTTTGCTGTGCAGAAGCTTTTGATTTTGATGAAGTCCCAAAAGTTTATTCTGGCTTTTGTTTCCTTTGCCTTTGGAGCCATATCTTGAAAGAAGTTGCTGTGGCTGATATCGAAGAGATTACTGCCTATATTCTATAAAGAACTCCTCAAACTCAACACACACAATACAGACAATCATATAAAAAAAATGGGCAGAAGATATGAACAGACACTTCTCCAATGAAGACATACAAATGGCTATCAGACACATGAAAAAATGCTCATCATCACTAGCCATCAGGGAGATTTAAATTAAAACCACATTGAGATATTTCCTTACACCAGTTATAATGGCCAAAATTAGTAAGACAGGAAACAACATGTGTTGGAGGGGATGTGGAGAAAGGGGAACCCTCTTCCACTGTTGGTGGGAATGCAAGTTGGTGCAGCCTCTTTGGAGAGCAGTGTGGAGATTCCTCAAGAAATTAAAAATAGAACTTCCTTATGACCCTGCAATTGCACTACTGGGTATTTACCCCAAAGATACAGATGGAGTGAAAAGAAGGGCCATCTGTACCCCAATGTTTATAGCAGCAATGGCCACGGTCGCCAAACTGTGGAATGAACCAAGATGCCCTTCAACGGACGAATGGATAAGGAAGATGTGGTCCATATACACTATGGAGTATTATGCCTCCATCAGAAAGGATGAATACCCAACTTGTGTAGCAACATGGACGGGACTGGAAGAGATTATGCTGAGTGAAATAAGTCAAGCAGAGAGAGTCAATTATCATATGGTTTCACTTATTTGTGGAGCATAACAAATAGCACGGAGGACATGGGGAGTTAGGAAAAGGGAGTTGGGGGAAATTGGAAGGGGAGGTGAACCATGAGAGACTATGGACTCTGAAAAACAATCTGAAGGGTTTGAAGAGGATTTAATTTAAAAAATTAAATATAATTTTTATATTTAAGTGGTGGGTATTAGAGAGGGCACGGATTGCATGGAGCACTGGGTGTGGTGCAAAAACAATGAATACTGTTATGCTGAAAATAAATTTAAAAAAATGTTTAAAAAAATCTATAATTTAAAAACAGTCATAATATATATAGGAGATAGTCTTCAAAATATAAAGCTTAGGCTTCACATTTTATGTAACTGGAATGTTTTTTCCTTCTGTACTACTCCCCATGAGTATATAAATCAAAAATATCTTGGAGCAAAATTCGCCGTCATATTACCAATCATTTTGATGATAATTTAACTTTAGATATTAAATGACTTCAAGATACTATTCAAGGCATTACTCACTCATCATTATAATCAGTTCCAGGAATGAGTTTTGCACAAAAACTCACTCAAAAACAGTTCCAGGAGTGAGTTTTGCACAATATTCTGTCTAATTTAAACCCTTTTACTTGTGCTCGCTTTGGCAGCACATATACTAAAATTGAACCCTTTTACTTAAATCAAACAAACTGGTCTTGGCATTATAGATAGAATAATGATTCTTTTTATTATTTATTACTATAATCTTTTTATGCTTAGTCCTCAAATGTGTGCAAAAATCCCTCCAATAAATAATAAATCAAAAAGTTGCAAAATCAACTTTCCTACTTCTACACAAACAAAAAGGGAAAAATGTAACTGTCCCTCAGAACAATGTATTACTTAAAATATAACCCATGAGAAATTATATTAGTTACCAAGCATGTTTATATATAGCCTTAAGAAAAACATATACTGACAACAGGCCTCTGGGGAAGAGGACGGTATACATCCTTAAAACCGAGCACCTAGGGATGCCCGGCCCACTCAGGGTGGAAAGCTGTCTGCTTCATTGTTCCGTTATCTCCCCTTCCCCCCACCAAAAACACCTGTGGCTAATATTCTGATCAAAAATCCACTGGCATTTTTCTAAGAGCTGGAGCAAACAATCCTAAAATTTGTATGGAATTAAAAGAAACCCGAATTGCTAAGGAAATGTTGAAAAAGAAAAACAAAACTGGGAGCATCATGTTGCCTGATTTCAAGCTTTACTACAAATCTGTGATCACCGAGACAGCATGGTACTGGCACAAAAACAGACATACAGACCAGTAGAAGAGGGTAGAGAGCTCAGATATGGACCTTCAACTTTATGGTCAAATAATCTTCGACATATTCGGTATCTTAAATATATTTTTTTTAAATTTGGGGTTTAAAGATACAGCTATTGTGAAAAGAAGGGCCATATGCACCCCGGTGTTTATAGTAGCAATGTCCACAATAGCCAAATTGTAAAAAGAGCCAAAATGTCCTTCAACAGATGAATGGATAAAGACGGTATGGTCCATTTACACAATGGGATATTACTCAGCCATCAGAAAGCATGAATACCCAACTTTTGCATCAACATGGACGGGACTGGAGGAGATTATGCTGAGTGAAATAAGTCAAGCAGAGAAAGTCAATTATCATATGGTTTCACTTATTTGTGGAGCATGAGGTATATCATGGAGGACATTAGGAGAAGGAAGGGTAAAATGAAGGGGGAAATCAGAGTGAGAGATGAACCATGAGAGACTATGGACTCCAGGAAGCAAACTGAGGGTTTTAGAAGGGAAGGGGTGTGGGAGGATGAGTGATCCTGGTATGGGTATTAAGGAGAGCACAGATTGCTTGAAGCACTGGATGTTATACACAAACAATGTATCATGGAAAACCACACCAAAAACTAATGATGTACTGTATATAACATAATAAAATAAATAAATAAAATTGGGAGGTTTTGTGTAGCCCAAACTAAAATACCTGCAAGCTGATCTGACCTGAATTTTCCAACCACTAATTTCCTCATTCTTTTTTTTTTTTTCAATTTCCTCATTCTTGATAAAACTTGCAGATCCTCTGATAGGTTAAATGTTTAAAAAGCCCTTGGTGTGAAATTCTGTAAGACATTTTTAAAGGTTAAATATCTCTCTCTCTCTCTCTCTCTCTCTCTCT
>NW_022631645.1:0-12215 GCF_010015895.1 Lontra canadensis
TGTAATATTGGCTGTGATCGCTGCATCATGGTGCAACTTCTCTCTGCCTCGTTCCATTTTGTTCTCTGTTACAAAAATCCCTACCTCTGAGTTTGTTTTTTTTAATCCATACCACTGAGTTCTGATTGAAGACAATTAACATTGGAAGAGGTTGTAGGAAATAGACTTTACAATGGGAAAAATAAAAAAGCCTCCGCTTGGAAAGTGTAGTAACCCTGAGGAAATAAGAGATTCTACTACTTCAGAATGGTGGATATCAGAACTCTGTGTTTTACTGGTTGTCCATTTCAACATAATGCATGCTTTTGACCAAGCTTCACTCAGACCTTGTGTCAATACACAGGAGATAGTTGGTCATAAGTCTACCAATAACACATGCAAACCTACCCGGATATGCCTTAGAGATGTGTACAGGTATCTCATTTATCACCTCAATCCCTGCATTTGTCTCAGTTCATATTAATTCACTCTTCTGAGAATTAACTTTGTTATATTTTTCTTCTTTTCTAATTCCCTTCTAAAACCATTTGTTTTATGGGTTGTATAAGCTTACTTACACAATTGAGATTTCAGGTATTTTTGAAGATATTAGGTATTGTTTGATAGGTTGGAAAGTGAATTCTAGAGAGAACAACTTACAAGTGGATAACTAATCCAAGTTCAATATATTTTTGGTGGGCCTACCATATAATATTTTTTGTTTTTTTTTGCCAATAAAATCTTACAGATTCTTGGTGTAGCATTCTTTTTGATGGGTTGAGTATTTCCTTTGACCGATCCTGAAGGCCCTCAAAACCCCACATACCACACACATAGAGATAAAAATGATCACACATACAAGGAACAAGTATTATGATTCTATACTTTTTAAAATAATCCAAATATTTTTTTGGAAAATTAATTGGTTAAACCAGGTCCAACCAAACTATACTAGACAGACTTAATTTCCTATGAAATAGGCAGAATGTTTTCCTTTGATATTCCATAGCTTTTCATAGATCCACGAAGAAAAAAAAAACGTAATTAGTTAGATTTGTGAAAAGTTTAAGAGCAGAGATATCAAAAGAAACTTTCTCGAAATTAAAGACAAGCATTATCTCATTTATGGTTTTACCTAGATTTCTTCTTTGCTGTGGGGCAGAAGTAATTTAATTGAGAAAGCTCTGTGTGGAAAAAAATACAATCATTCTGCTGAGAAAAGGCAAGTGCTTTAGCAGAGAGAAGTGTCTACCCAAATGAGAACCAAGACACAGAGCTGACTAGATTATGTGATTAAAAAGACAAGGGATAAATGAAAATTAGTAATACCTCCAAATGTAGAAAATAAGTAAAATGACACAATAGGTGGCTGAGAGTCTGCCACTTTTCATTCGTTCCCTGATAGCTACATGAAATGTACGTTGAATTTTTAACCTTTCCGACATTACATCTTTTATTATTAATACATGATAATTCATAGTGTAAGGGGAAATTCTGGATATGTGAGAACAAACTATAAAGTCAATAAAAAGAGAAGATAGATTATTTGAAACTAATTCATTAATTGTTTATTTCTTAACTTGTGTGGGTTTATTGCTAGATAATGGAAAAAGAAAAACAAAGATATAGTATTTCTTTGACTGAGTTGACCTAAACCAGAAAAATGTAAGAAAAAATACTAATATGGGGCAGAGGATTATTTTAAAAGGAGTAAATATAAACTTTCATAACAACAAAAGAGCAAGGAAACATCAGAAATACTTCTGGTCTATCCATGAATTGGCAAAAACTTCTGGAATAAGAAAATATCAGGAGTGTTACTTACATTTAAGACATGAACACTAACACATTGTGGGGGCAGCATTAAAAGCAGAAAAAATAGAAGAAACAATCATAGAGCTGATAGACTTTAGGGTATGTTTAAAGAATGTAGAGTTTGGTGTAGCTGGTTGGGGAACCAAATGAAGAAAGGTAAGGAAAGAGGAATAATATATAACATGTTTCCAGTACCCATGTGTCCTAGCAAAATCTTCACGTGTGTTCGCCAAAGTACTGCTACAACTTTATAAAGTACAATATTATGCATTCATAGACACTTGAAAAATGAGAATGTATGTATAATTAAAGCAAATTGTCAAGACCCGAAGATGAAAATGTACCAGAGTCAGTAATCACCCAGCTCTCCCTGATGCCCCAACCTGTCATTGTAACACCATAATTTCTACAAATGGAATGCCTTCTGATAAGCAAATTTGGCCAGGACCAATTTTGATGAACAACGAAGTTTGGATTTTATTCAAGGAAAATAGGGTTCCCTCTATATTTTTGGAGTGTGCTGTGCTATGATTAGGCATGTGTTTTAGAAAGAGATTTCTAGCATTCCTCAAACCCATTCAACCACATCTGCCACTAGTTGGAAACTTTGGCATGCAGATTGCAATCTGAACTACAGTGACTTTTTTCTTTGACTCTTTAAAATAGAGATGATTTAGTCCAACTCCCCAAAGAAAGCTATATATTTTCTACAACATCTCAAATAATAAATGCTCTGGGGACACAGGGTCAGAAATAAAATAAATATCATCGTTACCTGAAAATTTTTTTAAGATTTTATTTATTTATTTGACAGAAAGAACACAAGCAGGAGGAGTGGCAGAGGAAGAAGCAGGCACCCTGCTGAGTAGAAAGCCCTATGCAGGGCTTGGTCCCATCACCCTGAGATCATGACCTGAGCCAAGTGAACCACACTGGTACCCCTACCGGAATTTTGAATGTGTCATTTTAGACCACACCTTCCCCATGGCGATTTTCATCTCCATGTTTCTCAGGGTATAGATGAGAGGATTCAGCATGGGGGCAATCACAGTATAAAACACAGAGACTTCCTTATCCTTGTTCTCACTCCCGGCAGGTAGAACATAAATATAGATACAAGGCACAAAGAATAAAATGACCACCATTACATGAGAGCTGCAGGTTGAAAGAGCTTTGCGTCTCCCTACAGAGGAGCACGTCCTAAGATTGTATAATATGAGAATGTAAGAAGCCACCAGGACAAGAAAGACAGCAACTACCACCATTCCTGAGTTTGCAATCATTAAGATATTAACAACATGAATGTCTTTGCACACCAGTTTTAAAAGAGGCTTCACATCACATGTGTAGTGATCGATCTGATTAGGACCACAGAAAGGTAAATGGAGTACAACCAGCAGTAGAGCGCCAGAGTGCCAAAAACCCACACCCCAGGCCATGAAGACCAATGTGTTACACCTCCACCGGTTCATGAGGACCATGTAGTGCAGGGGCTTGACAATGGCAACGTAGCGGTCTAAAGCCATGGACACCAAGATGAATATCTCCACACCTGCCAGCAAGTGGGCAGTGAAGAGCTGGGTCATACAGTTGTTATAGGAAATGTTTTTTCTTGCTGCGACCAAGTCCCTGATTAGCCTGGGGACCACCGTGGAGGTGTAGCAGAGATCCATGAGGGAAAGGTGACAGAGAAAATAGTACATTGGTTGTTTGATTAAATGACTGCAGGTGATTGTGAGTAAGATGATAAAATTTCCCATTAAGATTACCAAATAACAGAGCAGGAACAAGAAAAAGAACAGTAGCTCCACTTGCTTATTTCCCCACAGACCCATGAAGACAAATTCTGTGACATTGTTCTGATTTTCCATGTGGTTGAGGTGATTCCAGAGACATAACAGAAAATTAACTTATCTGAAATAATATAGAACATATGACATCTTCAATAGCCTTTTAAAGTTTTGTAATATTTATAAATTGAAAAAAAAAAGATGTAGATTATAGAGACTTTGTTACAATCTTTTAAATCCTTTCAGACCAAGGGTGCCTGTGTGGCTCAGTCATTAAGCATCTGCCTTTGGCTCAGGTCATGATCCCAGGGTCCTGGGATTGAGCTCCACATCCAGCTCCCCACTCAGTAGGAAGCCTGCTTCTCCCTCTCTCAGTTCCCCTGCTTGTGTTCCCTCTCTGGATGGGGATCTCTCTATCAAATAATTGAAATCTTAAAAAAAAAAATCCTTTCGGATCAAAGGCATCATTATATTTCAAATTATATTTAATAAAAACATGTTTATGTCTGAAACTATTGTAAGCATTTTACATGCACTTAATTCATAACAACCCAATGGTTACTATTCTGATACTCATTTTACAAATGGGAAAAGAGAAAGATAGATTGCTTCAGTTAATTCCACCAAATCATTAAGGTATTGAGTAGCAACCTAAGATATGAACCTCTATCAGATGCTATTTCCATTCTCTTAACATTTATGCCACATTACCTACTGAGCAAATGGACTTGTGGCTGTTTTCCACCATCTTAGAAGATATGGGTCTTACTCCATCTCTGCCATTAACTATCTATATGACTTTAAACAAGTCCCATCCGTTCTCTATGCTACATATCATTTATTTGTGTCTGTTGCAAGTGGTTGCCATATTTCTTTTTTATTTCACTTTTTTAATATCTTTTCAGTGTTCCAGAATTCATTGTTTATGCACCACACCCAGTACTCCATGCAATACATGCCCTCCATAATACCCACCAATTGTGGTTGATTCACATATATGATAAAATTGGTTTCAGGTACAGAATCTAGTGATTCATTACTTATCATACAACACTCAGTGCTCATCCCAAGTGTGCTCCTGAATACCAATTACCCATCCATTGAGCCCATCTCGCTCCAACTTCCCTCCATCAACCCTCATTTTGTTCTCAGTAGGTAAAAATCTCTTATGGCTTGCTTCCCCCTTCTCTTTTTTCCCTTCTCCTATGTTCATCTGTTTTGTTTCTTAAATTCCACAAAGGAGTGAGATCATATGGTATTTGTCTTTTCCTGGCTGACTTATTTCACTTACCATAATACACTCTAGCTCCATCTACATTGTTATATATGGCAAGATTTCATTATTTCTAATGACTAATATTCCACTGTACATACAGACCACATCTTCTTTATCTCTTTGTCAGTTAATGGACATTTGGGAATTTATATATAATATCCCAATCACACAACGTTTTCCATATATCCAGTAGAACTAAAGGTATATTCTTGAAATAAGGACAAAATCAATGCTCTGAATCATAGCAGAGATTAGATGATAATTAGTTGACAATAGTTTCAGTGAGTCTTCTTTTTGACAGGTTTGGTCAAGATTCAGAACATGGAGAGGCAGGGAGAAAGGAACTGGGACACAATCAGGGCATCTGATTATAAGATGTCCGGTCTATTAGAGCAGCTTATTATTATATACAAGCTTTCTCTTTTTTCTAATTGTTTTAACAACACATTTTGAGGTTGCTGTTTAAAATGCTACAGGTAAAAATACACCTTTTACCTGTAACCAAATGTCTGCCATAGTGGACATAATTTGCCTAAAAGACTTAATGTCAATGAATTATTTTAATGGTGCCTCTGAAGGAACAGTATGATGTAATGGACAGATTTCTAGTCTAATGATCATGAAGGTGAGCATCCAAGCTCCTATGTCTTGTTACCTTTCTCTTGTTAGTGCAGGACAATTCATTCTCCCTGATCCTCTTTCTTCAGCTGGTATTGGAACCAATCATACTGGATCTGTCTGTCCTGTTTCAAGGGCAAAATAAATAAAGTTCATTTAGGGAATTAAAACATAGAGGTTTATGTTTCTGATATGATTAAGTCTGAAGAAGAGTGCTCCCCGAAATGGAAAGGAACAAGTTGTTGTGTAAGAAGATAGTTATCAGTACTTCCATCAGTTTGTTGGCTTTACCTGTGGATTTTATATTCTTCCACAATGGGATAGTTGAAGAACTCATGTTAGACATATATTGAATGCAAAGAAAAAAAATGATGTTAGTATAAATTTGTTCTGGGTTAATAAAACAAAGCTAAACAATATATTTATTTATGTACAAATTGAGACTATCTAAACTTACTCCTTGTTTATGTGGCAGACTATGATCAGTTAAAAGATATATATGAACTTACAGACAACTTTTCATAAAATTGTAGAACAAAGCTGTAACAAGTTCAATCTTGGTTAAGACTCAACATCTCTCAACAATTTGATCCAGTATTGCTCAGTTTACAGTGACTGAATATTAGTTGGGAAAACATAAGCCCATATAGAAAAACAAAAACAAAAACAAAACAAAGCAAAACAAAAAAGTCTACAAAGCATTGACCATAGAATTCTCTGGGAATGTTGCCTTATACATAAATACCATCTGTTCATATTTGAGTCATTTTCCTTTTGGTCATTATTTAATCCGTTAAATAAAATCCTGTTTCTCTTCTCTCCCTCTCTCTCTCTCTCTCTCTCTCTCTCTCACACACACACACACACACACACACACCCAAACCCCATATATATGTATGAACAGGAT
This sequence comes from Lontra canadensis, assembly GCF_010015895.1. Taxonomy (NCBI): domain Eukaryota; kingdom Metazoa; phylum Chordata; class Mammalia; order Carnivora; family Mustelidae; genus Lontra; species Lontra canadensis. The sequence goes on from NW_022631645.1 coordinate 6,386, forward strand.
TTTTGGAGTAAATTTAGAGTCCACCTTTATACATATATTTTATTTAAAGAATTTCTCTCTAGAATGTCTCCTTAGATTTTAAATCACTTGAGAAAAATCTATGAGGAATTCTTTGCATACACATGTTAACTACAGGTTAAAAGGAAAAGAAGTTTCATTAGCTTATTTGGAAGTGGAAATTATGACTGAGGACACGAGGATCTATGGATAGTGTAAAAATCCATCAAGGACAATTTGACACGATTTTTCTGGCTATTAAAAATACTTATTCGTTCATTCATTTATTTATTTTACAAAGAGGGAGAGAGAGAGAACAAGCAAGCAGAGGCAGGGGAAGGGGCAGAGGGAAAAGAGAAAGAGAATCTCAAACAGACTCCACACTGAATGCAGAGCCTGCCCTGGGCTTGATTTCAAGACCCTGAGATTGTGACTTACATGGAAAGTAAGAGCCAGATCCTGAACTGACTGAGCCACCCAGATGCCCTGATCCTTCTGGCTTTTTAAAACTATTTATTACATCCAGTGCACCTGGGTGGCTCAGTTCTTAAGCATCTGTCTTTGGCTCAGGTCATGATTCAGAGTCCTGGAATCGAGCCCCACACTGGCCTCCCTGCTCTGTGGGGAGCCTGCTCCTCCCTCTCCCACTCCCTCTGCTTGTGTTCCCTCTCTCGCTGTGTCTCTCTCTGTCAAATAAATAAAATTAACTTTATCACATCTATAATAAAGAAAAATGTGAAATTGAAATCTATGGGCTCAATTATGTGACACATTTATAGTAAAATGTTTAAAAACCGAATGGGAAATAATAATATATTCTAGGCACTTTAGTAAATGCTTTTCATTTACCAGCCATTTTGTCTGCACTATGACCTGATGAGGTATATTGTTGTACTATTGCCCTTGTTTTGCAAATAAGGAAATTTGAACCCAAGGTTACACAAGTACGAGGGGGCAGTCTGTATCTAAACCTTTTCAATGTGATTTGGAAGCTCATACTTTATTGATTTTGCTTAAATACCCTCTCATAAATAAAAGCTTTAAACCTTCCCTTTGCCCTCCAATTATCAAGATTTTATCATGAATATCCTGAATGACCTCTCTTAAAAATAGCCAACAAGAAAATTTATTCCAGAAGAATTTAAACTTAAAGATAAGGATTCAATAAGATCGAATTTTTATGTAAAATAAATTGTTAAATACCCTAGTTATTTCCTCCCAATTTAAACATACATATTTATGTATATATACATACATTAATATATAAACATACATTACATTATGCACACGCACACATACATACATAGTAATCAGGATGCTCACTTCTGTGAGATTTAAATCTCTTTGGAATGTCAGGGTGATCCTCAGGCTGTGTTGTTTTTATTTTAATTTCTGTGCCTGTGCTATAAAATAGCAAACATATGTGGAATGTCCCTGACTCTCCTGTGAATCTTCCATACAAAAGAAGCTTTCAGAAAGTGTTACTGGGAATACCTTGAATTAAAAGCACAAGAAGGACCTGAGGGAAAATCTCCCACAGGCATTTTACAGTGGCCAGTGCATATGTGGTTATAAATTGAACAATAAAGCCCACATTTTTATAAGGTCATATAGATGGGCTTGAGGCTTTTTTTCATTTATCTCGTGAGAGTTATTAGTGAGTGATTCAATACTTCTGCAGTGTTATAGCCCTGATGTAATATTATGGGTATATATATATTTTTTTTCTCTGAAGTTGCCATCCATTTAATTTCTGTAAGTCTATCAACATCTTACAAACTTTTTTTTTTTCTTTCAGTGAACCAAGATTCATTGTTTATGCACCACACCCAGTGCTCCATGCAATACATGCCCTCCTTAATACCCCTACCAGGGTTGTTAACAAGAGTTTCCTTAACCCCCATCTTTTTTAGTGCTTTTGTATTTGGGGCTTTAATGCTACAACATTCTATTTCAGTTGGTGCCAGAAAGAACTAAATATAAACAGATACAATCATATATTTCCTCTTCAGCCAATTTCCTATAAAGCAACAGGAATTGACTGAAAGGAAGGAGATAATTTTGCAGGAATTTTATCCAAATTTCTTGAGCCTATCAGACCTAAGAAAATAAGCATGGTTTTGCAAGGAAATAACTCAGGTGGTGTTATTATATCATCCCCAGGCCATGAGAATCTGTTCTCTAGAAATCTGGAGGAAGGGGATTCTGTTTGTGCAGAGGCTTCACGGCAATTGGCTTCTCAAAATTCTCAGATTCAACCCCAAACCTCATCATCTTGGATTTGTTTCATTTTTGTTTTCTTTGTGGTTCTGTTGTTGACATAAGAGACCACAGCAGCTGTGTTTTCTGTTCCCTTTACAGTACTCCCATGTCTATGATTAAACCCATGACTTCATTTTCATCAGGGTCTATGTTTGGGCTTCTGGAGACCGAACTGTAACAGAAAAGCTCTCATCCTCATGGTCTACGTGAAGTTGTGTAGACAAAGTAGTAACTACCTTATCCTTTATGTTAGCTTACCAATGCCACCAACAGAAGGAAGTCACTTCACAATCCTTACAACCGTGTCTTGCCCATGCACCACTCAAGCTCCACAGTCATTGTAAATCCCAACACATCGATGTCGTTTGTGGAAAATCAGTAAATTTTTTGTGTGGAAAATAGAAAAAATGTTCTTTCAAACATAAGGTCAACATGTTTATAGACAAGCATTATAAGAGTTTTCTCTCAAATTACTAACTTACGTATTTTTCCATATAACAAATTTTTTTTTCCTGCATAGAGAGATAACTATCTCTATGGTTTCCAATGTTATTTAGACTATGGTTGCCCTAGTAACAACCAAATTCCTCACTTCTCTCCCAAATGAGTCCGCATGCTGTCCTTATCTGGTCCTGATCATAACCGACGCATCATTTTCAGACATTCTCAGTCTGCCTCAAGTCTTTGTTCATATTGTTCACTCAGGTCAGAAAGTCTCTCAGTTGTACCTTTCACAATCTACAGTTGATCCTTGAACAATATGGGGATTAGGGGCATGTATAACTTTTGAGCCCTGCCCCAAACCTAATTAATCGTCTACTGTTCACTGGAAGCCCTACCAATAACATGAGCAGTTGATTAAGACATATTTTGTATGTTGTGCATGATATATGTGTTATATACTGTATTTTTATAACAAAATAAACTAGTTAGTAGGAAACTCATAAGGAAGTGAAAATGTAGTACTGTACTGTATTTATTGAAAAGATTCCACATGTAACACAGCTCACTTTGAACAGCCCATGCTGTTCCAGGGTCAATGGTATTATCATGTGCTACTCAAGCTTCCCTCAGTTATTGCCTCTTTCTAGCTATTTTAACCATGCTTACCACTGTATATCTCCTTGTAATGGGTTTGCCTGGATTACAAAAACATCTTATTTCTTTTAGGGGAACATTTTCTTCCTTTTATTGAACAAAATCCTCACTGTGGTGTTTGTAGGAGGAAGTGTATAAATTTATACCAGCTCTCAGAGTTAAGTATGTGACACCGGATGCCAATGTGGGGGCTGGAGGAAGAAGTAGGGCCATTGGGGTATGAAGTCGCACACACAAGATTGCCACCCACTCTTCGATTAATTTATTCTGTGCTAAAATAGACTTCACAACCTGGCCTTAGGCGTCTTTGGCATTTTCTAATTTAACCTCTGCTGAGACATTGTACCTTACTGTTCCTCAGAATCTGTTTCAACAGGAAGCACATGATTTATGGCCTATCAATAATGAAGAGAAGTGAACTCTTTGTGCTCCAACTCCTCAGGGTATAAAAAGTTATTAACCATGGCGTAGCTATGTTTTTAAGAACTGGAAAGGAACTAAGCCTTGTTTGGCTCTGTACACTGGCCAACTTTTCTTTTGAGAAATGTCTCATCCCTTAGAAAGAGTGAGAGGGAGGTTTGGGGTTATATTCTCCCAGGTCATGTACTTTAAATGATCCCTGGAAATGTAAAAGAACATTTGTATATATTTCCAACACTAAAACCAATGAATATACAACTTTTGGGCAGAAAACAAACAAAAGCATTTTTCAACATAAATGCTAATGATGATTTTATTTCCTTTTAGTTTCAAAAATCAAGAGAGAAAGCTTTTCTTTATAACAGAAATAGGAAAGTCCCAGAACCAGGACTTACATGGGCTGCTTTCATGGTGAAATTCATTAATCTTCTGTAACAAAATCAAGAATTTATTTTGACTGTATTGGAAACACCAGATGCCACCATTTACTCAGAGTTTACACAGAGATAATGAAATTTTTCTAATGAGATCATCACCTTGTAAGTAAAAATCCAACCAACATATACTGAACAAACATGACTTTCAAATTTAAAAAGCTTATACACACACACACACACACAGATTTATATCTATAAATATATAAATTAAATTTTAATTAAAATAAGTTTATATATAAATTAAATTTTAATGGATAAGTACATTGATTTAATAGGTGTATTTCTCTCTTCATGTTTTGCTAACTTTCCATTACACTGATACAATTCAATGACTGATTAATATTATGTCCCCTCTTCTTATTCTGTTATGTTGCCCTGTTGGCAGGAAATCTTCTGTTCCTTGTCTCCATTTGATGCAGCCCTCTTTTTCACCAACCCATGTACTATTTCCTCAGCCACTTATCCTCTATGGATATCTGCTATACCTCTACTGTCACACCAAAATTCATTGGTGACCTACTAGGGGAGACAAAATCCATCTCCTATAGTAATTACATGTTACAACTATTTGCCATGCACTTCTTTGGGAGTATCGAGGTCTTTATTCTCATAGTCATGGCCTTTGGTTGCTACATTGTATCTCCACTATGTGATTATCATGAACAAGACAAGGTGCCATCTCCTAGTCTTGGCTGCTTGGGCTGTTGGGGCTCGCCATTCTTTTCCTCAATTATTGATGGCAATCCAGTTGCCGTTTTGTGGTCCTAATGAAATCGATCACTACTTTTGTGATATCTTCACTCTGCTGAGAGTTGTGTGCACTAATACTTACATCACTGGGATCCTTGTGGTTGCCAATTCAGGTATGGTCATCTTAGTTATCTTTGTTGTCTTGTTTGTTCCTTATGTCATTATATTTAGTCTATGACATCACTCAGCTGAGTGAAGACACAAAGCCCTCTCCACCTGTGGGTCTCATATCACTGTGGTCAGCTTATCATCAGGCAGATGAGGCTGAGTCTAAATCACCTGTGAAGTCAGTGAACAGAGAACAAACGAGATGGGAAACACATTAAGAAGGCTCATGATGTGATGAGCACTGGGTGTTATATTCAACAAATGAATCATTGAACATTACAACAAGAACTAATGATGTACTATACCATGGCTAATTGAATTTAAATTTTAAAGGAAGACTGGAAAGTACTGTGTGAGGGTAAACCAATGTAAACAACAATATATCTTTCATTACATTGTCAGTTTTATTATGGAGACACAAATAAAAACAGAATATATATCATCCTCTCTGAAAAACACTAAATGTTGACCAGACGCATATGTACGATACACATAGTGATTGCTTCTAAGTAATCAAAAGTGCGATTACATTTTTTAAGTTCTTGAATAAATTGCATTTTTAAATGTAAAAGATAAACATAAAAAAAAATTTTTAAAAGGCTTTGCTATACTTTGCTTCCTTCTTCTGATTTTCCCATATAATTTTTGCTTTTCCTCTCTCCCAGATAATGAGGGAGAGTTCTTTATTCCTTTCTTTTCTTGTCTCCCATTTTCCAACAGCCCATTTATCAATAATAAGGTCATTCCAATTATGGTAT
>NW_022631645.1:12225-39767 GCF_010015895.1 Lontra canadensis
TTGCCATCTGCAAACCTCTCCACTATGTGATTATCATGGACAGGACAAGGTGCCATCTCCTAGTCTTGGTTTCTTGGGCTGGTGGGGCTCTCCATTCTTTTCCTCAATTATTGATGGCAATCCAATTGCCCTTTTGTGGTCCTAATGAAATTAATCACTACTTTTGTGATATCTTCCCTCTGCTGAGAGTTGTGTGCACTGAAACTTACATCACTGGGATCCTTGTGGTTGCCAATTCAGGTATGGTCACCTTAGTTACCTTTGTTGTCTTATTTGTTTCTTATGTCATTATTTTATTTAGTCTAAGACATCACTCAGCTGAGGGAAGACGCAAAGCCCTCTCCACCTGTGGGTCTCATATCACTGTGGTCAGCTTATTTTTTGGGCCTTTAATCTTTGTCTACCTTCGACCTCCAACCACTTTCCCTGAGGACAAAATATTTGCTCTATTTTATACCATCTTTGCTCCTATGTTCAATCCCTTAATCTATATGCTGAGAAATGCAGAGATGAAAAGTGTCATGAGAAAAGTTTGGTGTCAAACATTTTTTTCAAATAATAAGAATAGTGAAGAAACGTATAACTAAACACATTTATATAAAAAATGAGCTTCATGTAACTAAGCAAGATAAGAAATATTTCATGATCTTTATATCCCATCACACTCATGAATGGAATGCATGAAAGAAAGTGATACTAGAAACAAACTTAACGCAAAAGCTAAATGAATCCTAATTCCCCCATACCAGAATTAACTGAAAACTTAATTTTATGGAGTATTCAGGAGGTGTGGATAGGGTCATTTGCAGGAAACAAACAAACCAACAAACCAAAAATTTCTGGTCCAAAGCAAACAAGGCAATACTATTTGATCAGTGAATTATCAAGGCAAAACAATTTTAATGACAATTCTATTAAACATCCTGGACTTACATGCCAGTCCACATAGTGATACACGTTCTGCCCTAGTGATGAAGTTTAAATCTAAAATTAAAATCATGACTTTATTTTTCTTACTTATTTTTTATCATCATGTTCTGTTAGCCAACATACAGTGCAACAATTAGTTTTTGATTAGTGTTCAACAATTCCTTACTTGCATATAACACCAATCATCATGAGTACCTTTATGATAGAACATTCACTTGTAGTTCCAGTAGTTGCATTCAGAAATAAGCTGTGCAATAAAAAATCTGTATAGAACCAGCTTAATTTTCTTTTTCTTTCTTTTCTTTCTTTCTTTCTTTACTTTTCTTTCTTTCTTTCATTCTTTCTTTCTTCCTTTCTTTCTTTTTTTCAAACCTCTCTTAAAGTGGCTCCTGGTGATTAATTCTCCTGAATTCATATTAAAAATAGAGAGACTAAGAACCAAGAATTGAGCATGCTAAAATCACAATTGCTTCTTATGGCACCTATTTAACAGAATATAAAACATTTTCCACAAATCTTAAGGGACTGAAAAATAAAATTGATAAAGTAAAAATTGATAAGTAAGTGGAAACAAAAGCCCAGCAAAAGACAGATTAAGACATGGTCTAACACCAAAAGCAAGCCATATGTCATTTTCTAAGCATATTTTGGTTGCACATGGATGTTTATAGCTGTTTTATTTATAACTGTCAAACGTTAGAAGCAACCTAGAGGTCTCCATTGGTGAACAGATAAATAAATTGTGATTTTCTGGTCAATGGAATATTATTTGGAGCTAAAACGAAACGAACTATCAAGCATGACATGATATGTAGGAAACTTAAAATGTGTATGATTAAGTGTAAGAAGCCAATCTGAAAAGGCTACCTATTATGTGATTGCAACTACATGAGTCCTGGAAAAGGCAAAACAATGGAGACCTCGACAACATCAGTGTTTGCCAAAGGTCAGTGTGGAGGGTAGAGTGAACAGACAGAGCTCAGAAGATTTTTAGAGCAGGAAGCACATCTGTATGTTAGTACAGTTGTGGATACACGTCTTTATGTATATTGAAACCCATAAAATGTACTACATCAAGTGTGAACCTAATGAAAAGAATATTTGGGGAGATAATGACATGTGAGTGTAGGTTCCTTTGATGGAAATGGATGTATTACTCTGGTGGGAGAGGCTGTGTGTGGGGACAGGTGTATTATGGGAATTTCTGTACTTTCTGATCAGTTTTGTTGTGAACCTAAAGGTGCTTTAAAAAATAAAGTTTATTGATTGAAAATATGCCCTATGTCATGGCAGATATATCAAAGCTTGTAAGTGTAAGGAAAGAGACCTCTGAAAAAGATTTTCCACAGGAAAAAAATGTAGGAAAGGCCTTTTTGCATGCTTGATAGGATTCAAAGAAAGGTTGCTTAAGAAACACAGCAAATGTCACTATAGAGAAGATGTTAGGTAGCAAGATTTTATTTAAAGGAAGATGGTAAAAGCATGGAAAGTGTTTTAGAATATGTAAGTAAAATCCAAGAGCTGCAGTCAGTCTGGGGGCACCATCCAAACAGGTATAAAGAGCAGAAAAAATAATGAGGATGGTGAAACTCACCAGAGCTGTTAGAGCAGAGAGGGAGTGGGCAGATTGTCTCAGCAGTTATACACAAAGAAGAAATCTGTTGTGAGAGTAAACCTTTTCTCCTGGGCATGTTCTACCTGTTTCATTACTTAGTGGGATCAAAGAAAGCTGTCTCTGAAAATGAATAGAAGTTCAGATATTTACACAACAAATTTGTTTTAAAGGCCTCTTTTAAATAGTGGATATCATTTGTTTTCATTATCATGCTGTCTTAAAAATATAAATTTCTATTTCAGAACACTATTAATGGTCAAAATTATTATTTGCACCCAATATTGACCTAGGTTAATGACGTTTTCTGCCACAAATCTAGACATGCATTCCAAGTTTGTGAGACTTTAGCATTCTATAGAATCAACAACTTTCACAGAAATGACTTTGGACTTCTTACTGTGGCTTTCATGTTTAATCAGTTGAGAACAAGTAATATAATGAGCTTAATCCAACCAACAATCTCTCAGCGGATTTTTGTTATCCTTTGGCTAAGTAGTTTGATCTGAAACAGATTACATATTATAAAATTTGATTTCCTGATGCTTCCTGCATGAGAAAACATCACACATATGGGCTGGCGTGTGGAAGAGAGAGACTGACTGGCTGGCTTCGATGCAGGTGGATGAGGCTGAGTCTAAACCACCTGTGACTAGTCAGTGAGCAGAGAACGAACCGGATGGGAAACACATTAGAGTCTTTGCTGTACTTGGCTTCCTTCCTCTGATTTGTCCACATGAGTTTTGCGTTTTCCCCCTTCCAACTCACATGATATTGTTCATTTTATTGATCTTTCCATTCTACACATGAAGATGGTCTTTCTTCTCGTAACAATATTGGTCATTTTAAGCAATCTATAAACTGACAAATGTTTTGTGATGATCTTTCAAGAGATAATATCAAATCTTGCAATATTTTGGTTTATTTACCATTAGCTGCTGCAAATATCGTTTGTCCAATTTCTCTTGGTTATAATAACTGTACTTAATTTTTTCTCCCTCATCATTTTTTCCTGCTATTCATATTTCTTTGTACAGTGCCTCCAGAATGATGATGCCTTCTGCATTGCATTTACCTAATGTAAATCTATCTTCCTCTTCATAACATACCATGGCACAGTCCCTTCTCTGCCTTAATTGCTGTGTTTCTTCAGGTATCTTATATTACATGCTATGAAGTATGAGCAAAATGCCTTCCATGAAAGTTGGAAGGCTTTAAGACATTATCTGTTTTCTTAGAAAATCTTTTTTCAGAAGACTCTTCATTTAGTTATAAGACGAGTTCTTTTAAATATTGTGCTGCAGTGTATTTTGTGATTAATAAAATTTATTTTTTAGAGAAGTCTTTTTTTAATACAAAATAGAGCAGAAACTACAGAGATCCCAAACACCCCCTGTCCCCTTCACTGGGACAGTCTCCCTCCAGAATGCTACATGTATTACAATTAAATGAACCCACAACAAAACATCATGATCACACAAAATTCAGTTCACATCAGGGCCCACCCTTGGTTTTGTACATTCTGTGGGTTTTGACATGTATGGTAACACTATCCAAAATTCAAAGACATACAGAACAGTTTTCCTACCGGAAAAATCCTAGCATCCCGCCTATTCATCTCTGCCCTCCCTAATGTTTGTGTTCCAGGGACTGATCTTTTTGCAGTTTCCATAGTTTTGCCTTTTCTAGAATGTCATATATAGATGACCCCCAACTTACAATGGTTTGACTTGTACTTTTCCAACCTTACCATGCTGTAAAAGTGATACACATGCCATAGAATCTGTACTTTGCATTTTGAATTTGGGTCTTCCTCCAAGCTAGTGATATGTGGTACAATCCTCTCTGGTGATCCTGGGCAGGGGCAGGGAGGTGCAACTCCCAGTCAGCCAAGTAATCACGAGGGTCAACGATCAATACACTTACAACTATCTGTACCCACATAGCCATTTTGATTTTCACATGCAGTGCAGTATTCAATAAGTTACATAAGATATTCAATGTTTATTACAAAATAGGATTTGAATTTGATGACTTTACCCACCTCCAGCTTATAAATAATATAAGTGTTCTGAGCACAGTTAAGGTAGGCTAGGTTAAGCTATGAGGTTTGGAAGGTTGGGAGGATTTCATGCATTTTGAGTTAAGGTATTTTCAACTTATGATGGGTTTATTGGGACATAACTCTCTTGTATGTCGAGGAATACCTGTAGTTGAAATCAAACAAAAGGGAGCCCCTTCACATTGGTTTTTTCCTCTCTGAAATATGCATGTACGTTTCCTGCATATATTTTCTTACCTTACTAACTCAGTTCTTCTTAGTGCTGAATAATGTTCCATTCTCCAGATGTACTAGAGTTTATTTATTTATTCACCTAGTGGGAGACATCTTGTTTACTTCCTAGGATTGCCGATTATGAATCCATCTGCCATAAATATCCATGTGCAACTGAAATGCATTAATTTTTTTCATGTACATTGTGGTTAAATCACATCTTATTTATCCTTTGCTAGTTCTTTCTCACTCCCTCTGTTTCCCTGTCATTGCAGTAAGAATAGTCTTTGGCTGTGGATCCAAGTACTAATCACTTGGTTATCAATTATAGGCAGGTAGGGGTGAGCAACACATAAATTTTAATATACAGTTCTTCCACTTTATGGGAAATGACACTAAACTCTGGCCAATAGGTGGAATGCCAAGAAGCGTGTTTCATCATTCTGAACTGTAGATTCTCACTCCGTCTTCACTATGTATTATCATTGATTTCAATGGGACTTCACAAGAGCTGACCCCCAGAAACCACTTTAAAACAGATTCCTCTTGGGGCACCAGGGTGGCTCAGTTGGCTGAGAGATTGCCTTTGGATCAGGTTGTGGTGTATCGTGGGATGAAGCCCTGTACTTGGCCTCAGGTCAGAGGGGAGTCTCCCTCTTCCTCTCCCTTGGCCCCCCAAAGTGCACCGGACCACCACTCCTGTTCATGCTAGCTCAAGCTCTTTCTCTTTCTCAAATAAATAAATAAAATCTTTAAAAAATTATCAATAAATTACAGATTCTACTCTAAATACTTATTTGTTTGAACAACTGATTTCTGTGTGAACTAGAGGGTGTATATATGAATGTTCTATTAGAAATTTAAATTGATTCACTTTTCAAATATAGCTTTTTTAGAATTCTTATTACAACTCTTGAACAATCAAAGAATGCCTGTTATTGTGTGGTCTGACCTCTAAGTCCAATGATTTTGTAAAAGTTTCATTAAACTATTTACCTTAATATTTCACCAATCATTATAACATTGGTTTACTTGCTTTGGCTCAGTTGTTTTTCATGAAGTTTCCCCATTCTATATTATCTTAATACCTCATAAAATTCACACAGTTTCAATTAATTTTGGTATGCAAGAATAAGGACTTGCTCACTATTACTTTAATCTTAAGTGCTATTTTTTCCATTCACTCCCCTCATGGCAAAGATGGTCCACAGACTCCATGACCTAGTCCCCGCCTTTTTCATTCATATCTTTTCTTCCTCAGAGTTGTTTAGCCAATAAACTTTTTTTTAAGATTTTATGTATTTGACAGACAGAGATCACAAATAGGCAGAGAGGCAGGCAGAGAGAGAGGAGGAAGCAGGGTCCCCGCTGAGCAGAAAGCCTGATGCGGGACTCGGTCCCAGGCCTCTGGGACCATGACCTGAGCCGAAGGCAGAGGTTTTAACCCACTGAGCCACCCAGGTGCCCCTAATAAACTTTCCAAATTAACTCTGTGATTCCTTTGAAAATAATGATGGGCACCAAACCTTTCTCGTGGCTTTTTTCATCTCTGAATTTCTCAGAGTGTAGATTAAGGGATTGAACATAGGAGCAATGATGGTGTAAAATAGAGCAAATATTTTGTCCTCAGGAAAAGTAGTAGGTGGCCTAAGGTAGATAAAGATTACAGGCCCAAAAAATAAGATGACCACAGTGACATGAGACCAACAGGTAGAGAGGGCTTTGCGTCTTCCCTCAGCTGAGAGATTTCTTAAAGTGAACACTATTATCCCATAAGAAACAAATAAGACAATAAAGGTTACCAAGGCAACCATACCTGAAAAGGCAATCACAAGGACACCAGTGATGTAGGTATCAGTACAGGCCACCTTTAGCAAAGGAAAAATATCACAGAAGTAGTGATCAATTTCATTAGGACCACAGAAGGGCAAACCAATTGCAGTAGAAAATAGAGGAAAAGCATGGATGGCCCCACCAGCCCAAGCAGCTAAGACTAGGAGGTGGCATCTTTTCCTGTTCATGATAATCACATAGTGGAGAGGCTTGCAGATGGCAGCATAGCGATCAAAGGCCATGGCCGTAAGAATAAAGATTTCAGTACCGCCAAAGAAATGCATTGTTAAGACCTGTAACATGCAATTACCATAGGAGATGTTTTTTTTTTCCGCTAACAGGTCAGTAATTAACTTGGGTGTAACTGTTGAGGTGTAGCAAATGTCTATGAAGGATAAGTGGCTGAGGAAGTAGTACATGGGTTGGTGAAAAAGAGGACTCCATTGAATGGAGACAAGGATCAGAAGATTTCCTGCCAATAGGGCAGCATAACAGAGTAAGAAGAGCACAAAGCAAAATATTTGTATGCTCTGGTCATATGAAAGTCCTAGAAGTATGAATTCGGAGATGTTCCTTTGGCTTTTCATATATTTGGATTTGCTGTAAACTTCCATAAGGACTTATGTTTCTGAAAGAAAGAAAACATAATTAAAGGTGAAAATTAACTGTATGAACACAATAATATAAAATTTTAAAATGTATGTTGACACAAATAGAGCTAAGACATTCTTGATGTATTGAATTAAATGGCTTTTCTCTTTTTCTTTTATAACTCTACTATGAAATAATTTATAATTACATATTTTACTCAAAATTACTAGTAATTACTTAAAATATTTAAATATTATCCTGAAAATACATTTTATTACTGCTAATAATATGTTTCAATAAAGGACTTCTGATTATATTATTTAGTCTAAAACAAGGCAAGAATTTTTCCATATTTCCCAGTTGTCATAAGTTTTACATGAAATCAACTTTCCTTCCTTTAACATTATCTTAGAAAATTCCCTTAATTTTGGGAATGAATCTGAAGAAGGGGTTGAAACAGTAGCAACACAGAAAGGGGTAGGAACGCTGAGGCATCTCAAATCAACTGACCAGTGTGATCTTTGAGCAAATGGCTTCATGCCTTCTCTTTCTCATTTCACAACTAAGATATCATTATAAAATTCAGAATTTTAGTGAGGAATACATGAGGTAATACAGAATAGGCAGTGACGTGTATGCTTCAAAACTGTTACTTCTGTTTTACAGTCTTTCTTTTCTGATTCATAAATTTAGGACCATAGATTGTCATACGTGCACACACAATCAACGGAAAAATGAAGGAAATAAGCAAGAACATTCATAACAGGGATTTAGCAAATGTGATCATGGGAATTTCCAATTTAAAATCTGTTGCTGAAACTCTGTTAATGTCATCATTAATTGGTTATCTTTGCCTGTTTCTTAACACTGATCACTAGTCCTTTTCTCTACAAAAGCTACTCAAGTGATCCCTTAATTTTTTGGTTTTATTGAATACAAAATATGTGTACCTTTTGGATCATGCTGTTCATAAAGGAATAGAAGCTCTTACATGTAAATAGAAGATTCTACCAGAATTTCAAACTTTTAAATTTGAGTAATAAACTCATACTGTAACAGAACATAAAAACTCTTAGTGTAATAAAATATAGCATATTATGAACTTACCTTAGTTGGCTTAGTATAAACTTGTCTATTTTAGGAAGGCAAATGTTTTGAAATATGGGAAAGTCAGGCATAAACTGGTCTATTTCATAATAGGAATATGGAGGACTGCCTGTGAATGTGATTTGTGATCACAATGAAATTCACTGCCAATATATATACACTTTATCTAACACTATTATTTTTCTCACTGAAAAAGGGAATTTTGCTTACAACTAATGTGCCATTAAGTCTGAAGAATCCTAAAAAAAACACATTTATATAGTAATCAAATTATTATGGGCTTCAAGAGAGGTTATATACTTGAGAATGAAATTACATAGAATAAATAAAAAGAACACACGATTAGCCTAGCACATGTGTGGTGGGACCCTTCCCAAACCAAGGTGACAAGGGTAGTTCACTAATAATTAGATCTGAGTGGCTGTCTGGTTAGATTTGCGGCTACACGAGGAAGCATTCTGTCCACAGATACTCACTCTGCCAGTTTGTGTCTCGTACCAAAATCTGAAGTCAAATGCAGAGAGTTACAGTCCCAGAATTCAAACACATCCAGATGAATTCTCTGCAAATATTTTGACAATTTCAACAAGTATTAACCTTCTATAGTTTGCAAGGGAAGTGAACTTCCAATATTTACTAAGATTCAATGATGTAAGAAGTGAATCTTCATCTCTCTGGAAAGCTGTTTGGACATTCTAAAAGCTGATTTAGCTTCTTAATAACAGCTTAGAAGAAAAAAAAAAAGCAAAATGGGTTTTTATATTCCTGCAGAAGCTAACACAATTATTTAGGTCTTAGGAAACATCCATTTATTTTATGCCTATGCCTGAGGACTATTCGGTTCAGAGGAACAGAATAGAAATTAAAGTGGCAATGCAAGAATTAATAGGTCTATGAAATCTTTATGTAATTATATTCCCAAAGGCATTTCTAGACAGATTTTAGACCAAGTGTTGCAAATCCACCATCCACAGTAATGTGCTTGATACTCTTGGGTATAAACTTTTGACATTTTCCTATCTAGGAAAACAAAAAAATTGGCCATTCTTTCCCTGAAGGCCCCAAAATGCTGTAGTCTAACTTCCCTGTGCTCTTTTAGTTTTCTGAAGAATAGGAGGGAAATCATAGCCTATCATAGTATCAGTTTAACTTTCAGGAAAATCTGAGATGAAATAGGACAAGGAGAACAAAAAACAGTGACTCACAGTCTTTTTTTGTTTTGGAAGTTATCAATATATTTGGTGTGCAGGGCAGGTAGAAAAATAAAATCAATGGTTTGTGATATTATAATTAGTATGACATTACCATTGATAGATAAGCTGTTGGAAGTTGGGTGAGAAATAAAAGATAAGAATAAACATGCATTCTCTTTAAGTTGGCAGTGAGGAAAAGCAAAAAAGATGGAAAAAATCAGGCGAAAGAAGCCAAGTACAGCAAAGCCTTTAATGTGTTTCCCATCAGGTTCCTTCTCTGCTCACTGGCTAGTCACAGGTAGTTTAGACTCAGCCTCACCTGCCTGCATGGAAGCCAGTCAGTCTTTCTCTTCCACATGCCAGCCCATGTGTGTGACGATTTCTCATGCAAGAAGGGTCTGGAAATCAAATTTTATAATACTTCATCTGTTTCAGATCAATCTACCTAGCCAGAGGATAAAAAAATTTACTGAGAGATTGTTGGTTGGATTAAGCTCATTACATTACTTCTTGTTCATGGTAATGCATATTTTGACACATATATTATTAGCTTCACTATGTAGATAAAAACACAGAAGGTTCTAAAGTTTGAATAACTAGTTCAAATAGCCAGTAAGCGACTGAAGCAAGAAAATGTGATATTTTAGCTCAGTGCTTCCTTTGGGGTTTTAAATGCCTAATAACCCTGAGAAAATGAGAGATTTTTGCACTTTATCTTAAAGGATGTGATAACCCAGTGATTTAGAGCTTGTCTGCACCAGCATTATGTCCAGTGTTGACCAAGCTGTGCTCCAGAGCTATCCTGCACAGATCCACCACAGGAGACAGTAGGTCATATTTATAACCTTCTCCTGTGCACACACACGTGACAACCCTTAGAAAAGGGAACCAGTTAATTCACATCCTCAACTGTTTAGTTCATCTCTCTTTGTATACTAGCTCTGCTGCATAGTTGTAATTTTGATGAAGTGCCAACCATCATTTTTTTTTTTAATGGACACTATTTTTTAAAGATTCATTTACTTATTTTAGAGTGGGGAAGAGGGATGGAAAAAGAGAGAGAGAATCAGTATGGAGGAGGGGCAGAAGGAGATGAAGACAGATTGTCAAGCTGCCTCCATACTGAGTGCTGAGCTCTGAAAGGGGCTTGATCTCATGACCCCAAGATTACTACCTGAGCCAAAACCAGCAGTTGGATGCTGAAACAACTTCGCCACCCAGGCACCCTTATTTGGACACTTTCTTCTTCACATACATTTAGAAAATTTTTCTTGTAATCCAAGGTCATAAAGACCTTCTCCATATGTTTTTGTTTGTTTGCTTTTTTTTTTCTTTTGCATTTCACATATGATTCTAAGATCCATTTTATATTTTTTAAGATTTTATTTATTTATTTGAGACAGAATGAAAGAGCACAAGCAAGGGGAGTATCAGGCAGTGGGGGAGCCTGATGTGGGGCTCAATCCCAGGATGCTGGGATCATGACCTGAGCTGAAGGCAGAAGCTTAACTGACTTAGCCACCCAGGCAACCCCTAAGATCCATTTTTGATAAATCTGTACAGCTGTGATATATAGATAAAAGTGTATTTTTTTTTTTGCCTTTTTTGTTTGATTGTTTTGTGCCATAGATACAGATGCACAGTATTTCCATTATCATTTGTGGCAAAGATTTTTTTTTCATGACTGAATTGAATGCAGACTTTTGTTGAGTTTAGTTGACTCTAAGTGTGTGGGTTTATTACTGGGCTCTCTAGTTTGCTTTGTTGGTCTTCTCAGGTATCTTTATGGAAATGCCACATAATTTTGAACACAGCAGTTTTGTAACATTGCTGGAAATCAGATAGTGTAAGTTCTCCAAGTTTGTTTTTTTTTTTTTTAATTGTTGGACTTAATTTACAGTCCTTGTATTTCCATATATGTTCTGAATCAATTGTGACAAAATTTTAAATATATGCCTATACGTTTGTTTGAGAATACTTGAATCTGGAGATTCCTTTGGGGAGAATTTAGCTCTTAATAATGTTGAATCATCTGTCCATGAACACAGTAGTTTTTCTATTTATTAATGTATTTATATTATTTCAACAGATATTTTGCTTTCAGAGTACATGTATGCTTTATATCATGTTACAGTCATTCTTAATTAATTTATAATTTTAAAACACTGTGATATTATAAAGGGGATTTTTAAAATTGAATTTTTATTTTTTCATTACTAGTACAAACTATGCAGTTGACTTTCATATCCTTCAGTGATGCTAAACTCACATTAAAAATTGAAACTAAAAGTTGTCCATATGCACAGTGAAGTGATTGTCTATATAAAAATTTATAAGGAATGCTCATATAAGCTAGTATAGTGATATGTCTCACAGAAATGCTGAACTAATACGTTGAGAGAACATTTGCTTCTGTTCTTTTAAAAGAGTTTGTATGGAATATGGATTACTGTTTTATCTAAAGTTTGGTAGAATCCACCATTGAAGCCACCCAGACAGGAGTTAAGGGGACAAAACAATATATTAATTTTTTTCTATATACCAATTTTTTTCAAAACAATATGTCAATTTTTTTTCAAAATTTTTTCAAGACTATTGAAAAAATATCTATTATATTTTATTTTATAGCATTTATTTATTTATTTATTTATTTCTTTATTTATTGGAGAGACAGAGAGAGACAGAGAGAGGAGGAAGCTGAGGGAGTGATAGAAGGAGAGCTAGGGAGAGAATCCCAAGCAGGTCCATACTCATGACCTTGAGATCATGACCTGAGCCAAAATCAACAGTCAGATGCTTAATCGATTAAGCCTCCCAGGTGCCCCGAATATCTACTATTTTTTAATGTAAGTTTTTAATGTAATTTTAATGTAATTTATATCAAAGAATTTGTCCATCTTATCTAATTATTGAATATATTGGTCTTATTATGATCATTATATTCCCTTATTATCCTTCCAAAATCTGTAGAATGTGTAGTGATATTGCCTCTATCATTAAAAAAAAATGTTCAGTAATCAATGTTCTATAAGTACCCTAGAAATCAATATCTAGGAATATAAAAGCAAATTAAAGCCAAATATGGAATAGGATATAATAATTTATTAATAAATTTGTAAATTAATCAAGTCAAAGATATAGCTAGCAGCCTTAAATAGAGAATTAAAACAAACAAACAAACAAACAAGTGTGGGGGATGAAAACCTTCCCTTCCCCTTTATAGGTTCCTTGGCTGATCTAATAATTAAATTGATTTAGAACAGATTTACAGTAGGAAAAAGAAACTTAATTTTGTATACATAGGAATTCCAAAGATATGAGACTCCCTGACCATCAGGCAATCAAGATTTATGCCATCCTGGCCTGAGAAGAAGGCAGTAGAAATCTAGAGCTATAAAGAGGAAGAAGAAAATTCACAAGAAGATAGAAAAGCAAATGTTTTGTAAACGGATGTTTGTCCTCTTCCGTAAGCCTTTCTGTTGTAAAAATTTATCTGTTGTTAGCTCTCTTCCTGATAGAGGTACTCTACCTAAATTCTTTTAGGAACTCAAAGGAGAGATAAAACAACTCTTCCTGAGTCTGTTAGAACTTATAGTCTCCATGCTAAAGGGGCATATTCTGGGGTCACATTCTTCTCCCCCTCAAAAGCAAAGGTTGGTTCTCTGAAAAGATTAATAAAACTAAGAAAAACTTATCAAGATCAATAAAGAGAACAAGCACAAATTACCAATATGAGGACTGGAACTTATGTATTGGTAGTAGAAGTGTAAAATTGCACAAACATTGAAATACAGTTTGACAGCATCTACTCAAGCTATAGTAAGCTATGGTCTATCAATTCTACATTCAGATATTTGTTTAAAATTCCATGAAATTGCATGACTAGCCCGAGTGTCATCAGTTAAATGTAGAGCTAGCATCATTAGATATGGGATCACACCTGGTCTTGGAGAAAGAATAGGTCACATGACCATATGGCTCAGTCTTAAATATGTCAGATCTTATTTGTAATAAATTTCTAAAAGCAGCTGACAAATTTAACAAAAGGAGAGAAGAGTCTTTGGACTTAAAGTGAAGTTACAGAGCCATTTCAGGTTCAGATCCAAAAACTCTAAGGCCAGCCTTCTTATAACATAGACCCCCCCCCCCTTGGATGAGGCCCAGGGGGTAGGAATCTTAGCCAACTGGATAGATCAGGTACTCTTCAGAGTCTCAGATGCCAAAGCCTACTTTCAGTAGTTCTAAGAATTCTGTGTGAAACCTCCCAATTTAGATTCAGAGCTGAATTCAATTTTGGTTTGATTATTTGGAAAAATTGAATGGAGAGCCTGTGAAAAGCATATTTGCATGAAAAATAAGACGTAGTTTGATAAAGAACTAATTACAAACAAAGAAGGAGCTCTTGAGAAACTCTTCATACAGTAACATAGCTTTAGAAGGCATATGTTTAAGTAAAACATGGTATATTGTCCATCCTTATGTTTAAGATGTAATTGTGGTACAGAGAGATCATTGTACATTTGTTATTTCATGAATTTATCATAGAATTTACAACTGAGGAAAGCCAAGAACTAAATGATATCAGTGAAAGCAAAATATTAAATTAAGTTTAAAATTTGGGGGTATAAGATGGTAACAGTGCTTGGCAATCCAATCCAAAGATGTTGCACACTTGAAGGGGGATAGACCCTGGCAGACCTTGAAAATGGTCAGTGAGAGCAGCCAGGCCACTCTACAGGGCAAACAATGGCTTCCAAGATCCTTTCTTCCTTTGAAGGAAAACATGATACCAGGGCACATTCCTACTGCCCAAAAAGAAGAGCCATTCAAGCCCAAACTTGGCTTCAGAACAAAATGGAGAACATCATCTCCATTTCCTTATCAATAGGTGGCCCCAGCTGAAAAGGGAACCAAACACCTGTGCTTCTTTTTAAAGTTATGAGGGCTGCTGAAGGGGAGGTGGGTGGGGGATTGGGTAACTGGGTGATAGGAGTTAAGAAGGGCACTTGATGTAATGAGCACTGGGTGTTATAAGCAACTGATAAATTAGTTGACACTATATCTGAAACTAATGATGTAGTATAATTTGGCTAATTGAGTTAAAAAACAAACAAACAAACAAACAAAACACAATGGGGGGAGGAGTCAAGATGGCGGAGAAGTAGCAGGCTGAGACTACTTCAGGTAGCGGGAGATCAGCTAGATAGCTTATCTAAAGATTGCAAACACCTACAAATCCAACGGGAGATCGAAGAGAAGAACAGCAATTCCAGAAACAGAAAATCAGCCACTTTCTGAAAGGTAGGACTGGCGGAGAAGTGAATCCAAAGCGACGGGAAGATAGACCGCGAGGGGAGGGGCCGTCTCCCGGCAAGCGGCGGAGCAACGGAGCACAAAATCAGGACTTTAAAAAGTCTGTTCCGCTGAGGGACATCGCTCCAGAGGCTTAACCGGGGTGAAGCACACGCGGGGTCAGCCTGGCCTCAGGTCCCGCAGGGTCACAGAAGGATCGGGGGTGTCTGAGTGTCGCAGAGCTTACAGGTATTAGAACGGGGAAGCCGGCTACAGAGACATAGCCGAGGAGTGAGCTCTAAGCTCGGGTTTACTTTGAACCGCTCGCAGGCTCGGTCAGCTCGGAGCGCGGCCAGAGGCCAGGGTAACGGGAGCAATTGGGCGCTGTTCTCTGAGGGCTCACTGAGGAGTGGGGCCCCAGACTCTCGGCTCCTCCGGGCCGGAGACTGGGAGGCCGCCATCTTCACTCCCATCCTCGGGAACTCTACGGAAAGCGCTCA
This sequence comes from Lontra canadensis, assembly GCF_010015895.1. Classification (NCBI taxonomy): domain Eukaryota; kingdom Metazoa; phylum Chordata; class Mammalia; order Carnivora; family Mustelidae; genus Lontra; species Lontra canadensis. The sequence continues at coordinate 27,559 of NW_022631645.1, forward strand.
GGGAACCAAAGCTCCAGAAAGTAAACCCGAGCGGATTACTCAGCCCGGCCCCTGGTAAGGGCGGTGCAACTCTGCCTGGGGCAAAGACACTTGAGAATCACTACAACAGGCCCCTCCCCCAAAAGATCAACAAGAAACCCAGCCAGGACCAAGTTCACCTACCAAGGAGTGCAGTTTCAATACCAAGGAGAGCAGCAGAATTCCAGAGTAGGAGAAAGGAAAGCACGGAACTCATGGCTTTCTCCCCATGATTCTTTTTCCTTGCAGTTAATTTATTTATTTTTCTCTTTTTCAATTATTTTTTATCTTCTTCTGCTAAATTTTTTTAACTTTTTTAACTTTTACCCTTTTCTTTTTTAACGTTTTTAAACTAGTTTATCTAATATATATATATATTTTTTTTTCCTTTTTATATTTTTTCATTATTGGTTTTCTTTTTTTATTTGTTTCTTTTTTCTTTTTCTTTTTTTTTTTTCTTTCTGAACCTCTTTATATCCCCTTTCCCCTTCCCTCACGATTTGGGATCTCTTCTGATTTGGCTAAAGCATATTTCCTGGGGTTGTTGCCACCCTTTTATTATTTTACTTGTTCCTTCATATTCTCTTACCTGGACAAAATGACAAGGCAGAAAAATTCACCACAAAAAAAAAGAACAAGAGGCAGTACTGAAGGCTAGGGACCTAATCAATACAGACATTGGTAATATGTCAGATCTAGACTTCAGAATGATGATTCTCAAGGTTCTAGCCGGGCTCGAAAAAGGCATGGAAGATATTAGAGAAACCCTCTCGGGAGATATAAAAGCCCTTTCTGGAGAAATAAAAGAACTAAAATCTAACCAAGTTGAAATCAAAAAAGCTATCAATGAGGTGCAATAAAAAATGGAGGCTCTCACTGCTAGGATAAATGAGGCAGAAGAGAGAATTAACAATATAAAGACCAAATGACAGAGAATAAAGAAGCTGAGCAAAAGAGGGACAAACAGCTACTGGGCCACGAGGGGAGAATTCGAGAGATAAGTGACACCATAAGACGAAACAACATTCGAATAATTGGGATTCCAGAAGAAGAACAAAGAGAGAGGGGAGCATAAGGTATATTGGAGAGAATTATTGGAGAGAATTTCCCCAATATGGAAAAGGAAACAAGCATCAAAATCCAGGAGGTTCAGAGAACCCCCCTCAAAATCAGTAAGAATAGATCCACACCCCGTCACCTAATAGTAAAACTTACGAGTCTTAGTGACAAAGAGAAAATCCTGAAAGCAGCCCGGGAAAAGAAGTCTGTAACATACAATGGTAAAAATATTAGATTGGCAGCAGACTTATCCACAGAGACCTGGCAGGCCAGAAAGAGCTGGCATAATATATTCAGAGTACTAAATGAAAAAAACATGCGGCCAAAAATACTATATCCAGCTAGGCTATCATTGAAAATAGAAGGAGAGATAAAAAGCTTCCAGGACAAAAACTGAAAGAATTTGCAAACACCAAACCAGCTCTACAGGAAATATTGAAAGGGGTCCTCTAAGCAAAGAGAGACCCTAAAACTAGTAGATCAGAAAGGAACAGAAACAATATACAGTAACAGTCACCTTACAGGCAATACAATGGCACTAAATTCATATCTCTCAATAGTTACCCTGAATGTTAATGGGCTAAATGCCCCAATCAAAAGACACAGGGTATCAGAATGGATTAAAAAAAAAATATCTATATGTTGCCTACAAGAAACTCATCTTAAACCCGAAGACACCTTCAGATTTATAGGGAGGGGGTGGAAAACAATTTACCATGCTAATGGACATCAGAAGAAAGCAGGAGTGGCAATCCTTATATCAGATCAACTAGATTTTAAGCCAAAGACTATAATAAGAGATGAGGAAGGACACTATATCATACTCAAAGGATCTGTCCAACAAGAAGATCTAACAATTGTAAATATCTATGCCCCTAACGTGGGAGCAGCCAACTATATAAACCAATTAATAACAAAATCAAAGAAACACATCGACAATCATACAATAATAGTAGGGGACTTTAACACTCCCCTCACTGAAATGGACAGATCATCCAAGCAAAAGATCAACAAGGAAATAAAGGCCTTAAATGACACACTGGACCAGATGGATATCACAGATATATTCAGAACATTTCATCCGAAAGCAACAGAATACACATTCTTCTCTAGTGCACATAGAACATTCTCCAGAATAGATCACATCCTCGGTCCTAAATCAGGTCTCAACCGGTATCAAAAGATTGGGATCATTCCCTGCATATTTTCAGACCACAATGCTCTGAAGCTAGAACTCAATCACAAGAGGAAATTTGGAAAGAACCCAAATATATGGCGACTAAACAGCATCCATCTAAAGAATGAATGGGCCAACCAGGAAATTAAAGAAGAATTGAAAAAATTTATGGAAACAAATGATAATGAAAACACAACGGTTCAAAATCTGTGGGACACAACAAAGGCAGTCCTGAGAGGAAAATATATAGCGGTACAGGCTTTCTCAAGAAACAAGAAATGTCTCAGGTACACAACCTAACCCTACACTTAAAGGAGCTGGAGAAAGAACAAGAAAGAAACCCTAAACCCAGCAGGAGAAGAGAAATCATAAAGATCAGAGCAGAAATCAATGAAATAGAAACCAAAAAAACAATAGAACAAATCAAAGAAACTAGGAGCTGGTTCTTTGAAAGAATTAATAAGATTGATAAGCCCCTGGCCAGACTTATCAAAAAGAAAAGAGAAAGGACCCAAATCAATAAAATCATGAATGAAAGAGGAAAGTTCACAAATAACACCAAAGAAATACAGACAATCATAAGAACATATTATGAGCAACTCTATGCCAACAAATTTGACAATCTGGAAGAAATGGATGCATTCCTAGAGACATATAAACTACCACAACTGAACCAGGAAGAAATAGAAAGCCTGAACAGACCCACAACCATAAGGAGATTGAAACAGTCATAAAAAATCTCCAAACAAACAAAAGCCCAGGGCCAGACAGCTTCCCGGGGAATTCTACCAAACATTTAAGGAAGAATTAATTCCTATTCTCCTGAAACTGTTCCAGAAAATAGAAATGGAAGGAAAACTTCCAAACTCATTTTATGAGGCCAGCATCACCTTGATCCCCAAACCAGACAAGGATCCCATCAAAAAAGAGAACTACAGACCAATATCCTTGATGAACACAGATGCAAAAATTCTCACCAAAATACTAGCCAATAGGATTCAACAGTACATTAAAAGGATTATTCACCACGACCAAGTGGGATTTATTCCAGGGCTGCAAGGTTGGTTCAACATCCGCAAATCAATCAATGTGATACGACACATTAATAAAAGAAAGAACAAGAACCATATGATACTCTCAATAGATGCTGAAAAAGCATTTGACAAAGTACAGCATCCCTTTCTGATCAAAACTCTTCAAAGTGTAGGGATAGAGGGCACATACCTCTATATTATCAAAGCCATCTATGAAAAACCCATCGCAAATATCATCCTCAATGGAGAAAAACTGAAAGCATTTCTGCTAAGGTCAGGAACACGGCACGGATGTCCGTTATCACCACTGCTATTCAACATAGTACTAGAAGTCCTAGCCTCAGCAATCAGACAACAAAAAGAAATTAAAGGCATCCAAATCGGCAAAGAAGAAGTCAAACTATCACTCTTCTCAGATGATATGATACTATATGTGGAAAACCCAAAAGACTCCACTCCAAAACTGCTAGAAATAGTACAGGAATTCAGTAAAGTGTCAGGATATAAAATCAATGCACAGAAATCAGTTGCATTTCTCTACACCAACAACAAGTCAGAAGAAAGAGAAATTAAGGAGTCCATCCCATTTACAATTGCACCCAAAACTATAAGATACCTAGGAATAAACCTAACCAAAGAGACTAAGAATCTATACACAGAAAACTATAAAGTACTCATGAAAGAAATTGAGGAAGACACAAAGAAATGGAAAAATGTTCCATGCTCCTGGATTGGAAGAATAAATATTGTGAAAATGTCTTTGCTACCTAAAGCAATCTACACATGTAATGCAATTCCTATCAAAGTACCATCCATTTTTTTCAAAGAAATGGAACAAATAATCCTAAAATTTATATGGAACTAGAAAAGACCTCGAATAGCCAAAGGAATATTGAAAAAGAAAGCCAAAGTTGGTGGCATTCACAATTGCGGACTTCAAGCTCTATTACAAAGCTGTCATCATCAAGACAGCATGGTACTGGCACAAAAGCAGACACATAGATCAATGGAACAGATTAGAGAGCCCAGAAATAGACCCTCAACTCTATGGTCAACTAATCTTCGACAAAGCAGGAAAGAACGTCCAATGGAAAAAAGACAGCCTCTTCAATAAATGGTGTTGGGAAAATTGGACAGCCACATGCAGAAAAATGAAATTGGATCATTTCCTTACACCACACACGAAAATAGACTCAAAATGGATGAAGGACCTCAATGTGAGAAAGGAATCCATCAAAACCCTTGAGGAGAACACAGGCAAAAACCTCTTCGACCTCAGCCGCAGCAACATCTTCCTAGGAACATCGCCCAAGGCAAGGGAAGCAAGGGCAAAAATGAACTATTGGGATTTTATCAAGACCAAAAGCTTTTGCACAGCAAAGGAAACAGTTCACAAAACCAAAAGACAACTGACAGAATGGGAGAAGATATTTGCAAACAACATATCAGATAAAGGGCTAGCGTCCAGAATCTATAAAGAACTTAGCAAACTCAATACCCAAAGAACAAATAATCCAATCAAGAAATGGGCAGAAGACATGAACAGACATTTCTGCAAAGAAGACATCCAGATGGCCAACAGACACATGAAAAAGTGCTCCATATCACTTGGCATCAGGGAAATACAAATCAAAACCACAATGAGATACCACCTCACACCAGTCAGAATGGCTAAAATTAACAAGTCAGGAAATGACCGATGCTGGCGAGGATGCGGAGAAAGGGGAACCCTCCTACACTGTTGGTGGGAATGCAAGCTGGTGCAACCACTCTGGAAAACAGCATGGAGGTTCCTCAAAATGTTGAAAATAGGACTACCCTATGACCCAGCAATTGCACTGCTGGGTATTTACTCTAAAGATACAAACGTAGTGATCCGAAGGGGCACATGCACCCGAACGTTTATAGCAGCAATGTCTACAATAGCCAAACTATGGAAAGAACCTAGATGTCCATCAACAGACGAATGGATAAAGAAGAGTGGTATATATACACAATGGAATACTATGCAGCCATCAATAGAAATGAAATCTTGCCATTTGCGACGACGTGGATGGAACTGGAGGGTATCATGCTTAGCGAAATAAGTTAATCGGAGAAAGACAACTATCATATGATCTCCCTGATATGAGGGAGAGGAGATGCAACATGGGGGTTAAGGGGGGTAGGAGAAGAGTAAATGAAGCAAGATGGGATTGGGAGGGAGATAAACCATAAGTGACTCTTAATCTCACAAAACAAACTGAGGGTTGCTGGGTGGTGGGGGGTTGGGAGAGGGGGGTTGGGGTTATTATGGACATTGTGGAGGGTATGTGCTATGGTGAGTGCGGTGAAGTGTGTAAACCTGGCGATTCACAGACCTGTACCCCTGGGGAAAAAAATATATGTTTATAAAAAATAAAATTAAAAAAAAAAAACAACACAGAATGATTACTGTTGCCCATAGACAAGCAGGGAGTGCAGTTTTTGGAAACTCGAAGCTCAGAGATCCTGGATAAACCTTACCAGTCCTACTGCTTAACATCTCCGGATAAGGTACTTAAATTCTCTAAAATCCTCTAAAAAATAAACAAATACAATCACTTATAGGATACTTACTACTGTTAAACCCCAAATTTCAACTGAGTAATTTAAAAGATCCAACTGCCTCTTTTAAATGATTCCTGAATCAGGCAGCATCCTACCTAGGAAATGGAAAAGAGGATAACTGCAGAAAAATAAAAAAAAATAATAAAATAAAATAAAATAAAAGATTTAAAGGCAGAGAAGTAGCATAGAAAAGGAAATCATTAAGAAAGAATGCACTGTTTTAGGCAAAGTTGCCCTCCTGATGGGGACAGAAGGGATCTATCAGTAAATTTTGTACTGCTGGCCAGGAAATTCCATAAAAAATTCCATAAAAAGTTATATCCCAGAAGCGGCTGAAAAGATAGGTTATGTAGTAAGCATTGCTTTGATGCCTTGGGGTCTTAACCTTAATGACTCCAATTTTGGTCTGTGATTTTCTTTTTAACACTTTTGCCAAGAACTAGATCACCCTGTGATCTAAGTTCAAAGGCACACAGCTAGACTATCATAACTAGGAGCTTACATAACTTGATCATATACAATGGCATGTCATATCCCATTGGGACCACATGAATGTGAGAATGAGAACATACTCTAATCACTGCAGCTGTCATATTGAACTGGACTGAAATATTTGGATCCATATCTAGGAAAGACTCTCCAACTTCCTCTGATATAGCGGACAGTCCAATTTTCCTTATGAGGGACTCAATTCAGATTATATTTCATTTTACAGTAAAAAAATCTGACCATGAAGTAAAATAAGACTATTTTGTGTAAGTGCAGATCTAGCAACTAGTCTAAGAGGTATTCAATAGAATCTAAATGCTTTGTGAAACTTGGTTTTTTAGGTACAAGGGAAGGAATGAACTCTTTGAAACTAAGATTTTTGGGGGCAGGTGATTCACAAAAGCCATGATATGGAACAACCTAAGTGGATGAGTGAATAAAATACATATGTATATATCTTATATATATCTATATCTTATATCTATCTATATATTTAATGAGAAAGAAAGAAATACTGTCACTTATTGCAGCAGGGGTAGAACTTGAGGACATTATGCTAAACAAAATAAGCCAAAGAAAGAGAAATAGTGCATTGAATCAGTTATATATGCAATCTTAAAAAAAAAAAAATCATCTCATTGAATCAGAAAGTAGAAAAGTAGTTTCCAGGAGGAGTTGGAGGAACCAGGAGAGGTTCATAGAAGTTGATAAATAGTCAGCTATGAGTATAGATCTGAGAATCTAATGTGTAATGTCATGACTGTAATTGACAAAACTGTTATAAACATGAAATTTTCTGAAAGAGAAGAACTTAATTTTTTTAGAAGGATAAATATGTGATAAGATAAAGATGAGATATGTGAGGTGATAGATGCACTGATTAACAAAATGAGGCAACCCTTTTATAATAAGGAGAAAAAGATTGCTTTGAAGTATCAAGGGCATGTAGTAACATAATCCTGGGCATCTCTCTGGTGTTGAGGAGAATATTAAACGAGCCTAGAAGTGTCACAACCAGCCTTCTTGATGGATGCTTAGACAGAGATGAAGGGTTGAAGAAAGGGTGAGGGACCTGGAGATGGTGCTGGGCAGGAAGTCATGTACAACTATGTCACCCCCAGCTGGTTTTGGACTCTGATCTTTCCCTTTAGATCCATCCAAGACATATAAGCTTCTGCTAGCCTGATAATTTCAGAATCTTGGGTCTAATATAGTGTGCCTGGGTAGTATGAATGTTCAATAGCAGGTTGAGATATTCCCTTAAAAAAGGTCCTGATGATGTATCTTAAATTATCAATAAATTCTAGTACACATATACACATTAGATCTTTATACTTAAAAATAATCCAAATACTTTTTGGAAATATAATTACATTAAACCAGAGCAAAGAGAACTATGATAAATAATCCATCAGAGGAAATTCTGTGGAATGGGCAGAATGCTTCCCCTATTTTAGAGGTTTCATGGCTAAAAAAAGAAAAACAAAGTATTAGTTATGTATGTGAAGAGACCTAAATGTTAAAACATCCAAAGAGGATCCTGGCATCCAGAGACAGACACTACTGCCTCTATGTTTTTTCTTGGATTTTGCCTTGGCACTGGGGCAGGAACACCTAAGTCAATCAAACTGTGGAAGCAATCCAATCATTCTGCTGAGAAAACACAAGTGTTTGGGCAGAGAGAAATGTCCAGACAAATGGGAACCAAAACACAAAGCTGAGATTGGATTAAATTTTTTTAGGTTCTTCTAGGAAATATTTTTCAAGCATCTCCTCTTCATGTTATTTACTAAGATGATTTGCCATTTCCTTTTTTTTTTTTAATTTATTTATTTGGCAGACAGAGATCACAAGTAGGCAGAGAGAGAGGGTGGAAGCAGGATCCCAGCCGAGCCAAGAGCCTGATGTAGGGCTCGATCCCAGGACCTTGAGATCATGACCTGAGTCAAAGGCAGAAGCTTAACCCATTGAGCCACCCAGGCACCCTGATGATTTGCCATTTTCATTCATTTCCATGATTTGTGTCACAGGGTTTTTTGATTGAAATTTGAGCTCTTATTTGTCTTTTGTTTATGTTTTTCTTGAGTACATAAGAAAGACTCTGGATCTGATAAACAGTGACTTTCCAACCAATTTCTGGCATTTTATGATTCAATTCATTTATGGATTTTTTAATAGTCAAATATGTAGAAGAGCAGTGAGTATTTTTTTAATATCCTGAATAACTGATTTCACTTTATCTTTATTCATTTATTTTTATTTCCAATGTGAAGTCAAGAGAGTTAAAGCCAGAGAATAACTTTATATCAGTTTTTATTATGCAAACTTATTGACATGTAATTAATTTCTAAATACAACTTGAGTTCATTTAGGTGAAGATGTTATCAAAACTTGGTCTTAAAATAGTGGATTTTAACTACTCCTTAGTTATACAGAATGTCTCATCATGTGGTCTAGCCACCAAACCTAATTTTTCTAATACAATTATTATTAAAATTTTCTTTGTTACATCACAATTCACAGCTTATATAACATTGTCTTAACTGTGCACATAAATGATTTTGTGCCTGTAAACTTGTTCTTAACATCTCAAAGCCCACAAAATTAACTATGTCTTAAACTTATTTTTTGTATGATTAAATTAATATTTTCTTATAGATATTATTGAACTCTATGTCCCAAGTTCTTTCATAAACATGATTCCAGTTGAACAAGTACACTTTGAGAAGGTTTCCTCCCTCTCTTATGCATATCTAGCTGGTCCTTTGTTTTGTTAAAAAGATGCTGAGCTCTGATATTTGACACCAAGTTTTTCTCATGGCCTGTTTCATCTCTGTATTTCTCAGCGTATAGATTAAGAGATTGAACATAGGAGCAATGATGGTGTAAAAGAGAGGAAATATTTTATCTTCAGAGAAAGTGGTTGGAGGTCGAAGGTAGGCAAAGATTGAAGGCCCAAAAAATAAAGCTATCACAGTGATATGAAACCCACAGGTAGAGAGGGCTTTGCGTCTTCCTTCAGCTGAGTGATGTCTTAAACTGAATAATATAATAATATAAGAAAAAAAACAAAACCACAAATGTCACTAAGGTAACCAGTTCTGAATTGACAACCATAAGGACACCAGTGATGTAGTATCCATACAGGCCACCTTTAGCAAAGGAAAAATATCACAAAGGTAGTGATTAATCTCATTAGAACCACAGAAGGGCAACCTGATTACCATAAGAAATTGAGGAAAGGAGTGGACAGCCCCACCAGCCCATGCAGCCAAGAGCAGGAGATGGCACTTTGTCCTGTTCATGATAAGCAGGTAGTGGAGAGGTTTGCAGATGGCAGTGTAGCGATCAAAGGCCATGACTGTAAGGATTAAAACTTCAATCATTCCAAAGAAGTGCATTGTAAAGACCTATATCATGCAACTACCATAGAAGATGGTTTTTCTTTCCACTAGCAGGTCAGCAATGAATTTAGGTGTAATGCTAGAGGTATAGCAGATGTCCATAGAGGATAAGTGACTGAGGAAGTAGTACATGAGTTGGTGCAAAAGAGGACTGCATTGAATGGAGACAAGGATCAGAAGGCTTCCTGCCAAAAGGTCAACATAACAGAATAAGAAGAGCACAAAGCAAAATATTGGCATGTTCTGGTCATATGAAAGTCCCAAGAGAATGAATTCTGAGACATTCCTCTGGCTCTCCATGTGTTTCAGACTGGCATAGATTGTAAACAGATGGGTTAAATATCTGAAAAGAAAAATAAGAATCTGCATAAAAAATTAGCAGCATGGCAACGATACATTAAAATTTACCCAAAAGCAAATTGATATCATCGAGTACATATTATTTATTCCTGATGCCTCGATTTATGCTTCTTTTTTATCTCCCCTATTTTAGAAATCTATTGTAAATAATTCTATAACAGGAAAACTGATGTAATTTTCAACATTACTGTCCAAAATGATGGAATAATCAAATGTTAGGTTGATGTTAAAGAAATAATTTTATTATTATTAGTTGTATTAATTAGATAACAAAAGGACTATAATTCACATAGTTAACAAATTTTGCACATTTTAAAATGTACATGTTTCTGCATAGGTGAAACTCTTTTTCTTTCAGGATGATCTGGACAAATTCTGTTTTATTTGGGAGTGTATCATCAGGAATGAAAATTTATTAAAAATATATCCATTTGTGGAGTGCCAGGGTGCCTCAGTTGGTTAACTGTCCACCTCTTGATGTTGGCTCAGGTCATGATCTCAGGCTCGTGAAATAGAGCTCTGTATTAGGCTCTGTGCTGGGTGTGGAGCTGCTTAAGATTCTCTCTCTCTCTCCCTCTGCCTCTACCCCCACTTATCTCTCTCTCCCTCTCTAAAAAAAAATAAAAAGTAAAAAAAAAAAAAAAAAAGATTATCTTCCTTGCCCTGTGGACAAACACTATCTATTGCACATTTTAAACTAAAATATTTTCAGGCATATTAAAAACAAAGAATGTTGAAAACAGTGCAGCAAATAATCTGTCAATGGATTCAATTTGTAAAAAAAATAAAGAATGGAGTTTTTATTTCTCCTATTTACATTTTACAAGCTGAACAAAAATGGTTTTAAATTAATCTAAATTTGTGATTGCAAGTGAAAAATGAAAGATAAAAAGAAATCTCCCAAGTATATTTACACTGTTTATATTTCATGACTTTTCCTAGGAACTTCAGTATTTTAAACATGATCTAGGGAATAAAATTCAACAAAAGAAGATGATGCAAAACGTAGATCCAAGAGAGATTTGTTTCAACACTCAGCAACTAGCTTTTACATTGATGAATGGATCAAAGATTCACAAATTTGCATCTTTTGTGGAATCTCGAGACTTTATATACAGAGACAGAGTGTAGGATAGACAGAATATACTCTGGGAGCTGTTTTAGCCAATACTGAGGACTTAAATGTCACTCAATGAGATGCAGACACTATAGCACAGCTTCCACCTTTATGTAACCTGATGTAACTACCATATGTGGCCAGCTGGGTGAATATTTTAGAAACACAGAATACTACTATAGCAAAGGTATGTAGACATCATCAAATGAACAAAAAATTCAAAGCCTATGACTTTAAGATCATTTTTAGAGGTAACTGGTATAGCATTTTTGAACAGTGTATACTATAAGAAACTCATTCTGTTTTAATTTATCATTCAACTCTAATTTCATCAAGAAGAACAAAAGTCCATCTGTTTCTACTATGACTTTGGTACCGCTATCAGGCTTCCTGACCTCTCTCTTGTTTTTAATAAAGCAAACATAATTATCAGTTCACAGGGTTCGAGAGTGAATGGTACTTAAATAGAGGTTAATACTTTTATGATTCATTGATCAATTTTCTCCTTACTTTATTACAGCCAGTGCTGATTCCTAATTTAGGAGATGGCATACCGTTTACAGAGAGATGTGTTTGCCTAAAACAAATCGACTCAAAGTTAATTGGTAGATAAACAACTTAAAGTGGACATCACTTATGTATCCAAACCCTGGGTTTCCAATAAAAGAGATGCAGATCAAGATAATCTAGGTAATTTAGCATCAAAATATAATATCATGTGGAGGACAGATATCTTGATTCCCACTCAGTCTAGAGCTTCCGCCCATGCTTGTGGGCAGTATGAGATAATGGTGTGTCCTGCAGACCAGCAGTGAGAAGATACATTTTGAATTCTCATCCCAATTATTAAAAAAAAAAAGTGTACAAGGTAACAGATTACTGACCACCTAATCTACGTTTATGAATATTTTGAGGAATATATTTTGCAGTTAATATAAATATGTGGTCCAGCATTCTTGATT
>NW_022631646.1:0-14766 GCF_010015895.1 Lontra canadensis
CCATACTTATATCAGATAAATCAAAGACTGTAACAAGACACAAAGAAAGGCCCTATATCATAAGAAAGGTGTCTATCCAACAAGAAGGTCAAACAATTATAAATACTTATGCCCTGAACTTGGGAGCACCCAAGTATATAAAAAAATTCATCACAAACATAAAGGAATTCCTTGATAATAATACAATAATAGTAGGGGACTTTAATACCCCAGATGGGCTCAGCAAGAAATCAACAGGGAAACAATGGCTTTGAATGACACACTGGACCAGATGGACTTAACAGATATATTCAGAACATTCCATCCTAAACAAACAGAAGATACATTTTTTCAAGTGCACATGGACATTCTCCAGAATAGATCACATACTGGGTCACAATTGGGCCACAACAAGCACAAAAATACTGAGATAATACCTCACATATTGACCAACCAGAGCACTAGGAAACTTGTAGTCACCCACAAAAACAAATTTGGAAAGACTGCAAATAAATGGAGGCTAAAGAACATCCTACTAAAGAATGAATGGGACAACCAGAAAATTAGAGAAGAAATATGAATGTGTATATATATATATATATATTCACATTCCTATACATATATATATATGGAAACAAATGAAAATCATAACACATTAGCCCAAAACCCTTGGGAAAAAGAAAAAGTGGTTCTAGGAGGAAAGTATACACCAATACAGCCCTACTATATGATGGAAGAAAAAACTCAAATAAACAATCTAAATTCATACTTTAAAAAGCTAGAAAAAGAACAAGAAATGAGCCCTAATGACAGTAGAAGAAAGGAAATGATAAATACTAGAGTAGAAAAAAAATGACATAGAACCAAAAAATCACATAGAAACAAAAAATGCCAAAAAACAAAAAAAAAAAAAAAATCAATAGAACATATCAATGAAGCCAGGAGCTCCTTCTTTGAAGAAAAAAATTAATAAAACTGATTGGGAGCAAGGTGGCAGAGGAGTAGGAGACCTAAATTTCCTCTGGTCCCAGGAATTCATCTATATAGCTATCAAACCACTCTGAACATCTACAAACTCAACAGGAGATCAAGGAAAAGAATAGCAGCAATCCTATGAACAGAAAGTGGTCACCTCCTGGAAGGTAGGATATTCAGAGAAGTGAATGTGAGGCAATTTGCAAACACCAAGCCAACAGAGCACAAAGTCAGAACTTATAGAATCCTACTCTTCTGAGGGACATCACTCCAGCGGTCAGGGTGTGGGGGTGGTGGCGAGGAGGGGATATGGAACCCTCACTGGGACAGTGTGGTCTCAAGACCCTCAGGGTCACAGAAAGACCAGGGGTGCCTGAGTGTGACAGAGCTCCCAAGTATCATAGTGGGGAAGCTGGCTGCAAAGACAGAGCTGAGAAGTGGGCTGTAAGCTCTGGGTTACCCTAAACCATGATCTGTAGCAGAGTAGGGCCACTATTCTTCAAGTGGGGACCCAGAAAACAACAGATTCAAGGAGATTCCCCTTCCTCCCCAGGGAGGAATGGCATGGGAACTCATGATAGGAATCTGCTGGGTTTGGAAACTCCAAACAGGGCCATGTGTCAGAGATACTAAAGCTTGGTCACAGGCCGGGTAAGCATGGAGTGCGGCCAGAGACCAGGGAGACAGGAGTGATTGACCGCTTTTCTCTGAGGGCTCACTGAAGAGTGGGGCCCTGAGTTCTTAGCTCCACTGGGGTCAGAGATTGGGAGGTCACCATTTTCATTCTCATCCTCCAAAGATGTGTTGAAAGCTCTCAGGGAACAAAAGCTACCAAGTGCAAACCAGAGCAGATGACTAAACCTGGCCCCTGGAAAGGGAGGTACAATTCTGCCAGAGGCAAACACATTTGTGAATCACTGCAACAGGACCTTCCTGGAGAAGATCAACAAGAATATCCAGCCAAGACCAAGTTAACCAATCAATGAGAACTCCAAAACTCCAGTGCTAGAGGAATACAGCACATAAAATTCATGACCTTTGTCCCATGATTCCTTTTTTTTTTTAAACAAATATTATACAATTCTACTTATAGAAGAATCAAGAATAGCCAAATACATACAGACAGAAAGTAAAACAGTGGTACCAAACTCTGCTGGGAGGCAGGGGAGAATGCAGACTTATTGTTTAATGGGTACAGAGTTTCAGTTTTAGATGATGAAAAAGTTCTAGAGATGGATAGTAGTGATCATTGCACAACAATGTGAATGTACTTAATGTCATAAACTGTACACCTAAAAATTTTCCCATGTTTTTAGTCTTTCAGAAGTTAATTTCTTTAATTATCATTTTTTCTTTTTCTTTTTCTTTTGAATTTTTCTTCATTCCTTTTTCAACCAACATCTTATCTTATCAATTCCTTTTTTAAAGTCTTTTTAATTTTTCTTTTTACTGTCACAGTCTATCCCTTCACTGTATTTAACCTTATTTTTTGTGTATATATATATATATATATATGTTTTTCTTTCTTTAAAATTTTAGGATACAATTTCTCTAACAGACGAAAATATACCATAAATCTAGTATATGGCTTTATTCTAGTGTTCTGCCTGATCATATTCTCTCCCTTTTTTAAAAAAAATTTTTTCTTTCTTTTCTCAATAAACTTCTTATCAATTCTTTTTTAAAAATGTTTTTCAATTTTCATCTTTACAGTCATATTGCATCCCTTCATCATATTTACCCATATATATATATTTTTCTCTTTCTTTAAAATTTTGGGAGGCAATTTCTTCTAACAGACCAAAATACACCCAAAATCTAGTAGTGTGTCTCTGTTCTATTCACAAGCCTGATCATACTCTATTTTTCCCCCTTTCTTTTTCCCCTAGTTCCCTCTGTCTTCTGATTTGTTTAGTGTATATTTTTCTGGGGTTGTGTTACTCTTTTAGCCATTGGTTCTCTTGTTCTGATTCATCTGTTCTTCTTTGGATAAAATGACATCATGGAAAAATTCACCTCAAAAAAAAAAAAAAAAGGACAAGGGGCAGTACTGACTGCCAGGGACCTAATTATTATGGGCATTAGTAAGATGTCAGAAGTGATGTAGAGATACTAGCTGAGCTTGAAGAAAGCATAGAAAATACTGGAGAATCCCTTTCTGTAGAAATAGAAGAACTAAAATCTAACCAAGTCAAAATCAAAAAGGCTACTAATGATGAGCAATCATAAATGGAGGCTCTAACTGCTATGATAAATGAGGCAGAAAAGAGAATGAGTGGTATACAAGACCAAATAATGGAGAATAAATAAACTGAGAAAAAAAGAGATAAACAACTACTGGATCATGAGGGGATCAAGAGATAAGTAATATCATCGGATGAAACAATATTAGAATAATTGGGATCCCAGAAGAAGAAGAAAGAAAGAGAGGGACAGAAGGTATATTGGAGCAAATTATTATTATTTGACAGAGAGAGAGATCACAAGTAGGCAGAGAGATGAGCAGAGAGAGGGGAAGCAGGGTCCCCGCTGAGCAGAGAGACCGATGCGGGACTCAATCCCAGGACCCTGAGATCGTGACCTGAGCCAAAGGAAGTGGCTTAACCCACTGAGCCACCCAGGCGTCCCACCAACTGGAATTTAAATAAAAACTTTAAAAAAAGAAGCAAATATGAATATTTAAATCTTCAATTCCTTTACTGTTCTATTCCTCTACTATTCAATGCCTTTACTATTCTACTCTTTCTTTCTGTTTTATTTCTCAACAGTAGATTTTGCTTAAAGAAAATAAAAAGCAGCATCAGAAATAATACAATGATTGCAGAGTTCATTCCCTTAGGCATGTCAGATGACCCACAACTATATCTTTTTATTTGTGGCTTATGTATTAAGTGTCACTGGAAACCTAACCATCATCATCCTCACCTTGATAGACTGTCATCTCAAGACTCCTATATATTACTTCCTTCAGAATTTCTCCTTCTTAGAAATTACATTCACCAGTGTCTCTATCTCAAGATTTTTGGGGGCAATCATTACAAATATCAAGACCATTTCCTATAATGATTGTTTAGCTCAACTATTTTTCTTCATCTTCATGGGTGTTTCTGAATTTTTTCCTTCTCACTGCCATGTCTTTTGATCATTATGTTGCCATCTGCAAATTTCTTCAGTACACCATCATCAAGAGCAAAAAAATATGCACCCTGCTTGTCTTTGGGTCCTGGTTAAGAGTATTTCTTACCATTTCCCCACCACTCACATTCATCCTCCAGCTAGATTTCTGTGCTTCCGATGTAATTGATCATTTCTCTTGTGACTATTTCCCCATCTTACAACTCTCGTGCTCAGATACATGGCTTTTGGAGATGATTGGCTTTTACTTTGCTTTTGTCACTCTGCTATTCACTTTGCCATTAGTGATTCTCTCCTACCTGTGCATCCTTAGCACGATCCTGAGAATCCCATCTGCTAGTCAGAGGAAAAAGGCTTTCTCCACGTGTTCCTCTTACTTGATTGTCATTTCCGTTTCTTATGGGAGCTGTATATTCATGTATGTCAAGCCTTCAGCAAGAAAAAGAGCATCATTGACTAAAGGAGTAGTTATTCTCAACACCTCAATTGCCCCCCACCATGTTGAGCCCTTTTATTTATGTCCTGGTGAACCAGCAAGTAAAACAAGTTTACAAAAACTTACTTAACAGTGTTGTCGAGAAAGAAATGAAAATATATATTAACATGAATGGATGTCATCGTGAAGATTCAACAAAGAAAAAATAAAATTTCAACTTCTACAATATCCTCCCATAACCATCTCAGAGATGCTTGCAAGGCTAAGCACTTTGTTGAAGCTTTCTTTAAACTGAAAATAATCATGTTGTGTCTTTCCTTCAAACTGTCTGTAGGTTTCACTTTCTCACTGATTTATAGTTCCAAATAGAAATCCTGTGATTGTAAAGTATAACTTATTTTGCTGATTGTTCTGAATAATAAAAATATTGTATTGTGTTGTATACTGTAACGGTGAATGAATAAACACTGTCTTAATCAACTCTTAATTTTTTTGTTACTAATATCACGGTTTCTTTCCTAAAGTTATAAAAAATATGAAATTATCTGTAACAACCATATTTTTTGCACACTATCTTCAGTATCTGTCCAATTCTCCAATTCAGCAAGTTGGCTTGAGTGTTTCTATTATTACAAATGATTTGAGGTCATATGTCTTCTGTTTTCTAGTTATGCTTAAGGCATGTGACATGCCATTTTTTACATACTCTCCTTCTTTATCTGCATTATTTTAAAATATATAGTAGGTGAATAGTTAGGCAGTCATCACTACACTCATGCCACAAGGACAATTGATGGGAATTCCATAAAAATCTGTTCTATAGAAAACATTATTATTGTGTGTTATGCTGAACTAGATATGTCCTAAACCACATCATATTTAATCTTCACAGGTATATGGTAAATTAGACTAATTATTTCTTCTTTACAAGTGTGTTAATAGATGTTCAAAAAAGTTGCACTATTGGCCTGAGGTCTTCAGCTATAATAGCCAGTATCATAACCTGATTTGAAAAACAAAACAAACTGACAAAAATTTATTTGCTTTATTAAATACACAGTTGAAACTCACTAAAGACCTCCATATTTTGCATAGCTTTCACTAAGGACCTGCACAATTTTATTGGTGCTTTTCACTCATATTATCTCATTTAGACATGACTATATTATTATAGTCTAGTCAGAGACGGCACTAACTCCTATTACTCTACTTGGCATATAAATTAGAACATTAACTAATATAAGAAATTCTTCAACTGTTGTTGGTGGTGAGCAATAGTGTGAGTGAGAAAAAAATCTAAAATATGAGTGGTATTATGATACCAAAACTTCTTATGAGAAGTCAGATTAAAAATGATGGAGTGAGGGTATGTGCTAAGGTGAGTGCTGTGAAGTGTGTAAACCTGGCGATTCACAGACCTGTACCCCTGGGGATAAAAATATATTATATGTTTATAAAAAATAATTTTTTTAAAAAAATTGCAAATTAAAACCACAATGAAATACTAAAAAAAAAAAAAATAGTGGAGTGAATGAATAGACTTAGTACAAGGTGGTAGATCACCGGTTTAAAAAACATGCCATTGAATAAAGATGCCTTCAGTAGAGATCTGCATTAGGAATTAAGATATTTGGCTGCTAATCTCTGTCTGAAAAGTAATGTCAAATGAAGCAAACTTCACACTTAGTGCTTGTTGTTCTTGCTGTTGGGTTTTATTTCTCCTATCTCATTGGACACAGTCTCTTCAAGCTTCCTGTTTCAACTTTTATACTAATGTGTACTATGTTTTATATTCTTTAGCGTTTGTACACATTCCAGTTCCAGCAATTTTTTAAAGATTTTATTTATTTATTTATTTAACAGACAGAGATCACAAGTAGGTGGAGAGGCAGGGAGAGAGGGGAGAGAAGCAGGCTCCCTACTGAGTAGAGATCCTGATGCGGGGCTTGATCCCAAGATCCTGAGATCATGACCTGAGCCAAAGGCAGAGGATTAACCCACTAAGACACCCAGGTGCCCCCTTTTCTGGCAATTTTGATTCACTGAATTATTTCCCTTGAGCCAGGGAACACATACAATATTAACTATTCTGTACAAGTTAAAATTGTGTAAAAACCATGTCAAAAAGTTTTAAAACACCTACTGATTTTTCCTTTTTGTCCTTTATGTATTTGGCTCTTTTTTACTCTCTATAGTTAAATATGTATATTCCTCCTGGGACAAAGTGGGAAGAACAAGATAAAAATATTGATGACAGAAAACATCATTGTTCAATGGCAAAGGAAGGCTATCAGAAATGCCTGCTCCCCTAGATGACAATGATGAGATTTGCCAATATTTTACTATTACAGGCAATCTGTGTTTGTGAACCTGTATGAAAAGCAGAGTTAAGCCTGGTATACAGAAGGCAGTGAACATCTCTCAAGCCTTATTATTGACTCATTAGTTCAACTTTTAATAAAATTAAATGGAGTATATTGGAGTTAGGATTTGCAACCGGATACATTAAAAAGTATAAAAACAGGACAGTATATTTTGTTTTACTATATCAATTAATTCATTTTCAGTTAAGAACGGGAAGTTACTATGGCTATGTGTGTTGCCATTTGGAGATAGGCTGTGGATATTGTGTTCAAGAGGACAGACTTTAATTTCAAGAAGCCCAAGATTATATTTGACACTTGCTAGCTATGTGAATTTGTGTAAGGTATACCATCTCTACGAGCCTCAGTTCTTCAATGGGAATATAGAATAAGAGAATAAAACTTTCATAACTATGTTTAAGGACTAAGTGAGATAAATAATAAAACTTCTAATTACCACCGAAATAAATTGTCTTTGAAAATCACAGCTACCATGAGCATCCTTCTCAAAGTTTGAAATTAATGCCAACTAAAACAAAAATAAATAAAGCAGCTATTTATATATCCTAGTGTCACATAAATTATAGAGAGTTCACTTATATTAGTTGAATTAATTCTCAAAACAATCCTTACATTTTAACTCCATGTCAAATGAAGAAAAATGAAGCTTAAGAAATTTTAGTAACATCCAAAGTCACAAATCCACTAAGTGGCTCTTTTTTAGTTTTTAATCCATGCCTTTCTTTTTTTCTTTTTTAAAAGATTTTATTCATCTACTTGACAGACAGAGATCACAAGTAGGCAGAGAGGCAGGCAGAGAGAGAGGGAGAAGCAGGCTCCCTGCTGAGCAGAAAGCCCAGATGCAGGGCTCCATCCCAGGCCCCTGGGATCATGATCCCAGTGGAAGGAAGAGGCTTTAACCCATTGAGCCACCCAGGCACCCCAATCCATCCCTTTCTAATGACAAAAGGAATACATTCTGTAATAAATAAACTAACCCTATAATGTCAAAAATATGAGTTAATAGTAAGTTTTAATGTCATAATTTTATTAATAATTTATTTAGTTTCCTTCCTTGTTCAAATTATAGATGGCTAATTAATAAACTAAAAGTATAAGGTTATGTGTTAATATTCAGCAAAAACCCCTAAAGATATGAGTGTTATCATTTCTGAAAATAGTATTAAATGTAATTTGTTTTCTTTTTTCCTTGATTTGTTTCTATACACAACTGTATGAATTATAAAAACTGATCTTCTCATCCTTGATGAAATGAATAAATGTAAATAATTGTGATTTCTCCAGGAAAATGGTCATCTAAAATAATTATGAAGAACAGTGAAAGACAATTCCAATAAAATAATTCTTCCAGTCACTCAGTGGAGTCAACTGTGGAGATTTTGTTTCATTCAGGGAGAGATTTCACATGATCTCTAGTTAATTTGTCAAAAATGAATGAGTAGTACCAGAAGTGTATTCCAGTGTTACTATCAAGCTGAGCTAGATACTGCCCATAACATTAATTAAATTATTTTTCTTTCCTCTAATATATTAGGATGAATGTGAACAACTCATTCTGAACAATTTAATAAAGGAAAAAGAAACACAGTTACATGATCAATAGAGCAAATTTCTTTGGAGTACTCTCTGAATATATTTTTCTAATGACTTTTAAAGGGCTTTAACAAAGGATAAGTGAATAAATACATAAGATTAAAAAAACAGACTATCAAAGTTAATGCATTACTAAGGGAGACTTCCATCCAGCACAGCAGAAAGAATTATTTTAGTTTTCTTTATTTTAAAATACTTGAAATGAAGTGGAACCAGTCAAAAGGTCCTCTCTTAGACTGTCAAAGGGACATCCTTTGAGACTTCAATCTCACGTATTTTTAAAAATAGAGTTATTTTCTTATCTTGAACATCAATGAAATTTCCATTGACTAGTTTATCAGAGGTATTAATTAATCCCCATTTATATTTACTTGATGGTAAAAATTTCAAAAGGGTAAGATATCAACTTTTCTTAAAAGATTTTATTTATTTCAGAGAGAGAGAGTGGGTGTGAGCTGGCAGAACAGAGGGGACAAGAGAGGAAGGGGTGAAAAAATCTGAAGCAAAATCCATGATGGGCATGGAGACTGACTCAGAGTTCCATCCCACAATCTTGAGATCATGATCTGAGCCAAAACCAAGAGTGGGTCAGTCATTCAACAGACTGAGCCACTCAGGCACCCCATGATATCAATATGTTAAGAACAAAACTTCTGAAGATGCTTCCTACACTTCTTATTTAGCCAATATTCAATATTATGCTTCAATTTCAATTCTATTTAATATTTTTTAAAAATATATTTATTTTTGTGAGAGAGAAAGAGAGAGAGAGTGGGGGGGAGGGCCAATAGGGGGCATAGAGAGAATCCCAAGCAGACTCCTCACTGAACACTGAGCCTAAGGCAAGGCTGGATCTAATGACCCTGAGATCATGACCTGGACCAAAACAAATAGTCAGAGGCTCAACTGACTGGGCCACCCAGCCACCCCTCTAGTTTCACTTTTCAATGGCTCCGTGAATCTGTCTCAGGAATCCTTAGAAAGCAAGTCAAAATTGTTTAAAGGAGTGGAAAGAAATGTGTATCCTACTGGCATAAGCCATTACACTGAACTGGAATAAGTATATTAAATATATATTTAGTTAGTGAGATAACCAAATGGTGTGGAATTGATCCAAGAGATCTTAAGTGCTATATTTGAACTGTATGTCCAAGTGGGATTCAATCTAAGAGTGAAAACAATAGCTTAAAAAAATCTTAAGTTGTTCCTAGGTAGGAATAATATGGTGAATAGTGCTGTCACTGTTATTCTAATGCTGCTCTATGGGCAGTGTGAGGAAAAGAAGCAGATGATGATTAATATGATATTAGAATCTTCTCTATTTCCATTCATAGCTAGGGCAATCATTATGAGATAAAGAATATATAAAGTGGTGCCTGGGTTGTTCAGTTGGTTATGCATCTGCCTTCAGTTCAGGTCATGATCCCAGAGTCCTGGGATTGAGCCCTGCACCAAGGTTCCTGCTCAGCATGAGAGTCTGCTTCTCCTTCTCCCTCCACCCTTACCTCCTGCCACACCTATGCTGTCTGTCTCAAATAAATAACACTTTATATTAAAGATATATATATATATTTATCTTATTAATAAATATATATTAATATAGAATATATATATGCATGTATATGGTAGAAAGAGTTTCACAGAAATATTGTAGTCCTAAATTTGAATGATAGATTGAAATTACACTCATAGGTATTTTACTTAAAAAAATATACATATACGTGTGTGTGGTTCTTGGGTAACTCAGTGGGTTAAGCAGCTGCTTTTAGCTCAGGTCATGATCCCAGGGTCCTGGAATTGAGCCCCACCTAGGGCTCCCTGCTCAGTGAGCAGTCTGCTTCTCCCTCTCCCTCGGTTCTTCCCCCCATTCCCCCCCCCACCCATTCCCTCTTTTTCTCTCACTTGTGCTCTTTCTGTCTCAAATAAATAAATGAAATCTTTTTAAAAAATTCTGTGTGCTGGCCCTATCCACTGAAAATACCTAGAAAGGATGATCAAACTCATAGTAATTTTCACAGCTAGTACCCAGTTTCTTACCTTGATTCATATTTCTTAACCAACGTAATGAGGCCTCTTTAGAGAAATGACTCAGTCCAGTTCTAATACAGAAAAGTGTAGCATGAGCCTGGAAACACTTGTCCTACAAGATGCAAAGGAAACAATCAAAGAGGAAAAGTGTACAGTCCAAAAGAGAAGGGTCTCCCCCCTGAGTAAAGTACTCCAAAGAGAGAGGGATGACAATTTCAATCTCTCTTGAAATACGTATGTCAATCACTAATATGACCTACAAAATCTATAAATACAAAATTTATAGAGCCATGTATACCAACAAAAAGATCCTAGACAACCAACTCTGACTACAGATAAGAAATGAAGTAGGTATTCACCCGGGCTTTCTCGTGTAAACTGTAACAATGAATAAGCAAATGGTAAATAACAGATTAAGAACATAGCCATTTTGCATCACATCATGAATTAAAGGATCCAGCCATTGATCAACAGTAGCTGCTAAGAATAAAAAAAGAAGACTAAAACATGTGTCTCCTCTTGATAGTTGCAAAAAAATTCCCAAACCTAAATTTTTGCAAAAGAAAAGTCCCCAAATCTAAACCTGGATTAAGAATCTAAATAACGATTACAGGAAATCCTGGGAATGAGAATGCAGTCAAATGAGCATTACTGCCCCTGTGCCCCCCATGAATATGAGAAAGTTTCTTGTTGCCTACTAATTGGGCTTTTAGGGTAAAAACATGACACCATTTCATTCTTGCAACAGAACTGATCTACAAGATTACCACATTATATACTTAAAGTTGCTGAGAGAGTAAATCTTAAATGTTCTCACCACAAAAAAGAAAAGGTAAATATACAAGTGAAAGGTGGGCTAACTAACCCTACCTTGGTAACCACTTCACAAAGCACAAGTGTCTAAAATCAACACATTGTTCCCTTCAAACTTACACAATGTTATTTAGGTTAATTCTAGCACAACATAGCTGAAAAAAATATAAATGAAGTGGACAAGGGTATCACTCCCTATGATATAAAGCCACATCTGCCAGCATTCTTCTTTACTGACTGATCCTTTAAGTAACTTAACACAGTATTCACAGTCATAAATTTCAGTTATGCCTGCATTTTCCTCCCCACTCTGTTCTAATTCCTCTCCTCCAGTAAGTAATTTCCAAAAAGTCTTGCATTCCAACTGTGATTTACTTCTGTATCGGTGACTATGTCATTATCTGATTATACAAACTGACAATTGTATTTTTTATGTTAAAGTACGTATGTCTTGTTTTTTTTTAAGATATACAGCACTTATTTAATATTAAATAGTTATTATTTAATGTGTATTATTAGTTTATATAATTATATAACAAATGTATACCTTACTTTTAACTGATTACATGTAGTATAATTTTTATTATCAAAATATTTGGGAAATATAAAAAATGACATTTAAAAATCAATAATAATTCACTATCCAGAATTTCAAATAAATAAAATATTAGTACTTGGTGATATTTCTCATTAGAATATTAAAGATAAAACAAATAAATATAAAGGCCAAGTTTAAAAATTAGATGGGCAAATTGACACTGCAATTAAATATTCCTATTTGTACTGAGGGTTAAATTAACATGTATATTGGCATTTTTAAAAAATGTAACCACAATATGTGCCTTATAATAGTTATTATTTAACTTAGAATTATGAAATAACCTTGCTTCTCAATGTTTCAACACCGAGAAAGTCTAAGGATAAATAATAAAAAGGGCATATTTAGAAAGATTTATATTTCCAGATGATTAAAAATAAATTAGATTGAGTTTATTTTTATAAAAAAGGTTTCACAACAGTTTTTATTACTCACAAAATATTAATAAGTTGTGATTAATGGAAGTAATTATCTTGTAGAAGTCAAGATTTTAGGTCCTCTGTGGGATACAAAGATGAACACAACCATTCTCAAGGGAGATTCACTATAGAGAAGAATTAAAAGGCTACTGAGAAATGGAAGGATGGCTTCCAGGAATCCCTCATGGTCTGTAAATATACAGTCTGGCCTGGACTTGGTCTTGTTCCCATGAGATCAATGAACAACTTTCTTTTGAGGTCAAAACAAATTGACTTGGAAAATTTGAGCTATAAGTGCAAGTGGAGGGAAATCAATCTAGTTTAAGAATCTGCACTCATACACCAATGATGTTATATCCTTCTCAGTCCTCTCTTTAATTAGTGCTTTCCTAAGTTTTCAGATCAACATTATTGAAGAGGACTATCATATTATTTCCACATTTTTTAAGGTTTCTGACATTTTGTATTTATTTCATGAACTGTTTCCTTTGAGCCATCAAAGGAAATCTAATCAAATCGAATCAAATTTGATCAGAGTGAACTTTGCTGGAGTCTGGCAGAGAAGCAATGATTTGCATGCTGTTCTTCACAGTGCAAATTTGACTCTTAAAATATAAAGGAGATAACTGTCATAAATTTAATAATCAAAATCTATAGCACAGTGATATCCAGCACAACTGGGAATTACTTGTATGTTAGTACAAATAGAAGACATTTTCCTGTATGTTTCTGAAATATCCTTATGGATCACTGTTCTTATGTAAAAGATAAGTGTGAGACAGAATTACAAGAGAACCAAATATTTTTTCATAAAGCTAATAGCTCAGAAAGAAGGATATTCAAATGGAATATGCACTGGGCAACAATCTGGGTGACAGAACTGCTAATATCTGAGGCAAGTAGTTACTTTCCAAATTTGTGGTTCAGTGTAAAATTAAAAAAAAAACGGTGCAGCTCCCTTTAAGCTCAAAAATAAAAATATTTTTGTATGTATATTTCTAGCAAGTCACAGAAGATATGAAAATTAATGAAAAATTAGTGAAACATTAATTTTGATGGAATTACAAGAAAAAACAATAAATGAGTAAGTGAATATGTTCTTTATTTGTTAAATAAAATAATAAGGCTATTAACTCTCTCATACAATAAGTATATATAATATGCTACTATATATGTATACAACATTCTCACACTATCTTGAAAATTATACCCCAAATTATTAATATATAAAATAAAATTAATGATTAAATTAAATAATTAATGGTGATAAATTACTTGCTAAGAAAATCATTAATTGATATCTTATGTCATAAGATGTATAAGGTTGTTACTTAAGCCTTCTTTCACTTTTACCTTGTGATGGAATTAAGAACATTTCTGTTTTTAGGTGGTGGTATAACTTGTAAATACATAACAAAAGAAAGATTATTGCTTGAAGATTAACAAACTTCTGCTACATTTCAAATAAGAAAACTAATAAAGCAAAGCTCACAAACATGCATTATAACCAAATGCAAACAAGAGGATCAAAATAAGATCAACATGAAGTATAGAATATATTTTATAATTGTATCAGTGACGGTGATATTGATCATCATGAATTACACCTTTCATGTCCTCCCTTTAATGCTTTTGCCATCTAGATATCTTTAAAGAAACAGGAGACAGAGAGAAGGAGGGAGAGAAAGAGAGAGGAATGAACCACACAGTGATCACAGAGTTTGTCCTGCTAGGTCTTTCTGATGATCCTGACCTTCAGATTGTGATTTTTCTCTTCTTATTTATCACATACTTATTAAGTGTCACTGGAAACCTGACTATCATCACCCTAACCTTGGTGGACCCTCATCTACAGACACCAATGTATTTCTTCCTCCGAAACTTCTCTTTCTTAGAAATCTCATTTACAACTGTGTGTATTCCTAGATTTTTGGGAACAATTATCACCAGGGATAAAACTATTTCCTATAACAACTGTGTAGCCCAACTCTTTTTCCTTATTTTCATGGGGGTGACAGAATTTTACATTCTAACTGCCATGTCTTACGACCGCTATGTTGCCATCTGCAAGCCCCTTCATTACACCACCATCATGAACAGGAAACTCTGCACAGTGCTTGTGCTCTGTGCGTGGCTGGGCGGGTTCCTGACCATTTTCCCACCCCTCATGCTTCTGCTCCAGCTGGATTACTGTGCTTCCAATGTCATCGATCACTTTGCCTGTGACTATTTTCCCCTTCTACAACTATCCTGTTCAGATACATGGCTCCTAGAAGTGATTGGTTTTTACTTTGCTTTGGTTGCTCTGCTATTCACTTTGGCACTGGTGATTTTATCTTATATGTATATTATCAGAACGATTTTGAGAATCCCATCTGCCAGTCAGAGAAAAAAGGCTTTCTCCAC
>NW_022631646.1:19766-39710 GCF_010015895.1 Lontra canadensis
ACCATTTCCTTTAATGATTGCATGGCTCAGTTGTTTTTTTTTTTTTTGTTTTTTTGTTTGTTTGTTTTGTTTTGTTTTGTTTTTTCATTCTGTTGGGAGTCACTGAATTTTACCTTCTGGCTGCCATGTCCCATGACCGTTACATTGCCATCTGCAAACCTCTGCATTACATGACCATTTAATGAATCCCAGAGTCTGCATACTCCTTGTCTTCTCTTCATGGCTGATTTCATTCTTAATCATATTCCCTGCACTCACGCTGTTCATACAGCTTGATTACTGTAAGTCCAATGTTATAGACCATTTTACCTATGATTATTTCCCCTTACTACACCTTTCTTGTTCAGACACAAAATTCCTAGAGACAGTGGGTTTTTCCTGCGCTGCATTTACTGTTCACTTTGGCATTAATAATTCTGTCCTACATATATATCATCAGAACAATTTTGAGGATTTCTTCTGCTAGTCAGAGGACAAAGGCCTTTTCTACCTGTTCATCCCACATGATTGCCATCTCCATCTCTTATGGCAGCTGCATTTTCATGTACATTAATCCAGCAGCAAAAGACAGAGTGTCTCTGAGCAAGGGTGTTGCTGTGCTAAACACCTCAGTAGCCCCCATGCTGAACCCCTTTATTTACAGCATAAGGAACCACCAAGTCAAGCAAGCCTTCATGGACAGGGCAAGGAAGATTGTATTTTTCTCAAGCAAATAAAAAAAAATGTTGTCATAAATTAGAGACATAGTCAAGAACAAATAAATAGGAAACAGGGCCCTGCAAAAGTCTATGAATATCCACATAATCTAACTATAGAGTTTTGTTTCATTGCTTGTATTTCTATTGCCAGCAGTATACTGAAGATATTTGAGAAATACTGATATATATATATATATATATATAGTCTCATATATATATTATATATATATATTTCCACTTAAATTCCAATCACTTTCTCATGCATTTCCTTTCCTTTGAGATAGTCTTTTCACTCTCTAACTATGAGACTGACCTCATTTCCTTCTTCTAAATATTTTTAAATACCAATTTTTTCACAATGAAACTTAGAAAATCAAAGAAAGACAAAAAGACACTGTAAGATCAACGAGTTAAAATTGTTTTATGATTTCATCAAGAAACATTCTTTGAAGGAATTCAGAAAATATTGTCATGTTTAACATTATTATTATTTTACTCTACAAAAACTGTAAATAACTTAGTCTTATTGGAATATTACATGTACTATCCTCTCCATATGATAGCATACTTAGTAACTATGTAAAAAACTATTACTAAGAAAGTGATATATTTACTCTTTTTGAGAAGTCTCAAAGTATTTTTCAAGTACCCAGTTTAAAATTTTCTGTGCCATATAATTTACCAATTTAAAATGCAATTATGAAGTCACACTTATTTATGGGAAACATGAAGTAGCCCTTATTTCTAGCAACTCCGATAATTAACATAAACTCTATCAGTCCTTTAAAAAAGCCTGAAGACATTAATATTCCTAGGTACCAGATATGAGTACATTTACTGTTTCTTAGTAGTGTATTAATTTTTTTAAAGATTTTATTTATTTATTTGACAGAAAAGTCACAAGTAGGCAGAGAGGCAGGCAGAGAGAGGGGGTCGGGAAACAGGCTCCCTGCTAAGCAGAGAGCCCGATGCGGGGCTCCATCCCAGGACCCTGAAATCCAGACCTGAGCTGAAGGCAGAGGCTTAACCCACTGAGCCACCTAGCGCCCCTTAGTAGTGTACTTAAATGCTTGACTTTAAACTGCTCTTCTTGATAATCAACACCTAAGATTTTAAGTTTCTCATACCTTTTCTGGCTCTTTCGATATAATAGCTTACACACACACAATTCATTTAAGTGCAAATGATGCAAAACCTTATTTGTTTCATGGTATACTTTGTTCATAGAAAAATCATTTTAACAAAATTCAGTTACAAGCTCACTATCACTGTGTTTATTCAATACTATACTGGATATTCTATCCAGGAGACTAGTAGGACAAGCACCAATACATTTACTAATATTGGAAAGGAAGAAAAAAATAAATCTTTCTTAGCAAATCACATGATGTTTCCTCTTAAAGCCTTAGTGCATTTACACTAGATAGTTCTTAAACCAGACACACTCCTCTCCCAGATAGCTGCATGTCACCTCAATAAGGCCTCCCCCAATTTCTCTACATAAAATTATAGTAGCCCCCCACTTTCAAGGCTTTTCAGTTTTCTCTTCCTTTACAAAATATTTACTAATTTATAAAAGACCCTATAATTTAGGAATCAATCATGTTTATTGCTTATTGTCTGCTTTCTCTCACATCCCTCACTCAGAGGAGAGCAGAGATCTCTGTCCCCTTTGTAGACAAAATGCTGTGGTCACCGCAGCAGGGTGCAGGGCCTGCCTAGACACTTCCAAAAAGCTGGTTGTGCTGTGTCTTCTCAATTCTGCATTCAGAAAGCCCACATCAGTAGCTTGAAACCTGCCATGTGAGAGACTTCACATCTTAGGATCAGCTCTACATATCAGCCCCTCACATCCACCCCCTGAGATGCAGTTGTTAGACTTTTACCAGAATCACTAATACTCTTCCCTTAGAACCGGCATCTGCCAGGTAGTGGGCATTCGATAAACATTTTTTGAATACATAAATACATTTGAATAATTTAAAAATGTTCCAATGCCGTAGTGTTCTGACAATATTTTACCCAATATAAACACATGTAATAATGTACATAACACTGAGTTAGCTTTTAAAACAGTGATCATATAAAATGTGCATTTTATCAAAACTCAATATTTTGTATGACAAAGGAATAATTAATTGAATATTTTCTAAGGCATTTGGTGTTCATTTTCCTCTTTTATTTTACATTAGGGCTTTTGACAACTATGCAAAAATCAGTTTATTTGATGTGTATTGATTTTTCATGAAGTTATTGAGAACAGTTCTTGTTAAGGTTTGCATTAGAAATTTCTAACGGTAGGAACTTCCATGATGAAAACCCTTATTTTTTTTTCACACACAAAAAAGATTCTCTTAACTATATGGGTTACACCTAGTAACTTATCAGGTCCAACATCATCTGTCAATCAACAGACTTCTGAGACTAAAAATTCAACTTATAGAATAATAGCTCAATTAAATGATGGTAGTCAGTAAGTACGAGGCCAACCAAACATCTAGTGGAGGGGCTTACCTCCACAAGAGCATGATAGTATATCACTGAAAATGATTAGTAATACATACTGGAAGTAACAAGTAATAGGATTCCAGTTCAGGTTTTAGAGAAAGTCTTAAAAGAATTGGATCCCTTAACCATTTGATTTAACAAATTTCATATTTGATTTAGAACATGTTACAGCAAACCATTATTTGTAATTAAAATCCATCTTCCACTCTCTGAGGAGAGTGAAACCTGTAGCTTGAACGATGTTTCATTGACTTAAAACATAGTCACTTATCAACCTCAGAATACATGGAGGTAATTGACACATTATTAAAAAGCAGATGCCTACTAGTTTGTGGATAGGAGGGTAACAGGTGTAATCCGTCTTCATTAAAAGTAAATTATTCTGAGGGCTAGAGAAAAGAAAGAAAAGAAAATAGACAGCTATTAGGAACTAGGATTAAAACAGTAAGGGTAGAAAGTTAGAGAGAGAGAGGGTAATTGATCGAGGAGGAGAAAGACAATCCAGTATCGAGGAGTTTGAGAAAAGATACGGAGAAGAAACATGTCTAATAGGATATTTCATGAAGTGCAGTGCTTTGTGAGATAGAAATTCATTCCCTTTCCCTGTGAGACACTAAAGATTGTGTTGCTCAGAAACACACAAATGGTGAATACCAGACACTTTAAATTCTTTCTGCCTCAGAATCTTTCTTTTCCTGAATAATAATAGCATTGACCTCAGATGGTTTTGTATTGTCTGCCTGTTTGAAAAAATGAGATAATTTTATGGTCAGTGCCTGGTAATCAATAAAAGCTCTGAGTAAAATATAAAAAAAATTGCTATTTGAATACAAAACTAAAGGCAAAGGAATAGAATTTTCACAAGTAGAGAATCAGTTTCACCATCTCCACTGAAATATCTTGAATAAATATTTTCAGTGCTTATTTCAATGTGTAGCAGTTATAAATTCAACACATCTGAGCATCTACGTATTTTCCTATGTGTGAGTCAGTGGTTTGTTCATCCTTCCCACTTCTTTCTTTTGTCCCACTTTCAAATACTCTCATCTTTCAATCTTGTAAATAATCTGCATCCTGCCTCCCACAAATAGTGATAAGCTGCACTACTACTGCACTACTGTATTAAATGCACACATGTTTTATGCCCACATTTATAACTGTGAAGAAAATAAAGATAAATTGTTAAATATAAATTTATATTACACATATGTGTACATATGGTATTCATATGTATTTCTTCTTATTTATTTATTTGACACAGAGAGAGAGATCACAAGTAGGCAGAGAGGCAGGCAGAGAGAGAGGGGGAAGCAGTCTCCCTGCTGAGCAGAGAGACTGATGTGGGGCTCAATCCAAGGACCCTGAGACAATGACCTAAGCCAAAGGCAGAGGCCCAAGCCACTGAGCCATTGAGGCGCTCCTATATCTCTATACTATATTACCCTTCAGGTAATAAAAATGACGTCTTTCATTGAAGGAATTCTGGAAATAAACAAGTCAAAATATCCAATGCCAGCTTTCCAGATATTTATTTTATTGATTCACAAATATTCTCAATATGAGAAGATGTCATATGCACAAATATAAATAACTGTTTAATGGAAGTAAATAACACAGCGAAGAAAGTAGTCAAAAGGCAACAAAAGCCACATTAGGGAGGGGCTTGGGAATGGCTTCCCTAAATTCAAAGGGTTGATGTAGGTATAAACCTCCTCATCGGTCTTTAAGAGGTTGTCCATTTCAGAAGACAATCAGTCATACTAGAAATTCACAGCAGTGTGTTCCACCATTTCATCCTGATAAAGAATTCTTCTCTAGATAGCCAAAATTCAAAAGATATCAGCACACTAATTCTACTAAAGACAAGTCCAGTTTCTGGAAGAAAAATGTGGGTTCCTTATGCAATCACAGAAGAGTGAAATTCTACACTTGATCTTAGCCAAAAGGCCGAGAAGCAATAGAAGAGTGAAATTCTAAAGCAAGCTTTCACATATTTAGGATCTTGTCGTTTGTATATTTACCCATTTACCTGAGTCATTTTGCTGTTTGTACTTCTTAATCAATATTTATAAAAATGATTCACCTCTGTCTTTAAGGATTCTTCTCCTTGGCACTCTATTTACCTAATGAATTACCCCGGACCAACAAAAAGACACAGATAAAATAAGTCCAGTTCCATTTGTATGGCAGACATGAAGAACATTCCATATT
Organism: Lontra canadensis; assembly: GCF_010015895.1. Taxonomy (NCBI): domain Eukaryota; kingdom Metazoa; phylum Chordata; class Mammalia; order Carnivora; family Mustelidae; genus Lontra; species Lontra canadensis. The sequence continues at coordinate 25,184 of NW_022631646.1, forward strand.
TTTGTTTCTCAAAACAGTGTTTGCAGGAAAATATAATAGTCCATGAACTTAAGGAAAATATTACTTAGGTTTTATAGGCATATAATCATAGAATTACAAAATATTGATTTTAAATGTTTGCATGAATAGAAAGAAAAATGATTGAATAAATAGTGCTTTGTATTATATGAACAGAGGCAAATGGGAAAGTACTAGGCAACCTAGGTGTAACTGAATTGTATGTAGAGTTTGAGAGAGAGATGAAAAGCAAGAATGAGTTGAATTATAATAAAATGTTGTCAGCATTTTATAATATCAAGAATGAAGGATATTGTGAGTCAAAGAGAATTATAATCCCTAAGAACCATGAAAAAGTTAAATCAACATACTTGTTTGGAGAGCACAGTAGAAACCAAATATTTTGCTAATTTGATTTACCCGCTCTGAAATTGTGTAAATGTTTAAGCAAATCAGTTGTTAAAATTTGAGACTAGGTCATCAAGAAGAATCAGGAAGTAAGTAAATTTTTTATTCTTCAATATAATATATGGAATCTTCATTTTAAATGTTTTAAAGATCATGTTTGCATATATGTTTGTGGATTTACAACCATTTCAATATTAAAAATTAAATAATTGCTTACTACCAAGAGACTATTAATAAAATCCTAAAGCAGGAACACAGAAATAAATCTTGGATTGTTCATTTTTACCAAATTTAAAAATGTACTCTGTCACATACACAGGATTATATTTAAAATTGGAAAGAATATCTGCTTCCCAGTTGATGTTATTTTGACCATCCACTTGTTCATTTTCCATAGCAGTATTCTATAACAAAAAAAAAAAAAAGAAAAAGGAAAAAAAAAAAGGATTATGCATTGAATGATTTCAACTACTCTAGGCAACTATTTAATTTACTAATGGAAGGTTACCTTCTTGTCCATTAGATCTTTTTAGCAATAAAGCAAAAAAAAAATGATAAGAGTGTGATAGCATCAACCAAACTCTTAAACTCTTAAGAAAGTAATTTATGAGGGAATGCCAACATTCCCATGGAAAAACTTGCACGTTGTACAGTGAGATGATTACTATGGTGACTAATTGTGTAAACTTGTGGAAGTTTCCTAAACTATGTAGGTCTCCAAATATGAAATATGGAGGTGGGCCCAAATAACCCCTGTGAGATTTGAAACCCTGTATTTAGATTATCCATAATCCAGACTAGTTTTTATAATATTGAGGAAAAGAAAAATATCAATTAGAATATTTTCATGTTTTTTTATAAAAGAAGCTAAATATTTTCAAGAATAATTAGAATATTATTTTTTAAAAACATTAAAATAAGGAGCTTCTGCTTAAATGTTAGAATAAGATTTTTTTATCCATGGCCCATGACAGTGCATTTTCAACAAAAAGAAATCAGTATTTAACTTCAAATAATATGTATTACTTGAACGTGAGGTCGAGTAGAAATTGGAGAGTTGCTGAAGGAAAACATTTGTTTTTGGGTTTCATAGATTATTCATCACTGTGGATATATTTAAGATTCTGTACTCTAACTTCAATCCTGTTTTAACTTTTTATGTCCTATAGGGGAACATACAGTTTCCGTTCTAGTGGGAAAGAAAGGATCAGCAATGAAAAACCTCACAGTACCCACAGAATTCATTCTTCTAGGGCTATAAGATGTCCTCTATGTCCTATAGGGGAACATACAGTTTCCGTTCTAAAGGGGGAAAGAAAGGATCGGCAATGAGAAACTGCACAGTACCCACAGAATTCATTCTTCTAGGGCTATCAGATGACCCAGAGCTTCAGATTATGATTTTTCTCTTTTTAATTATCACATATATATTAAGTGTCACTGGTAATTTGACCATCATCACTCTTACCTTGGTTGACTCCCATCTACAGACCCCCATGTATTTCTTCCTCAGGAACTTCTCTGTATTAGAAGTATCCTTTACAACTGTCTGTATTCCTAGATTTCTGGGCACAATTATTACCAGAGACAAGACGATCTCATACAATAATTGTACAGCTCAGTTGTTTTTCTTCATCTTCATGGGTATAACTGAGTTTTACCTTCTAACTGCCATGTCCTATGACCGCTATGTTGCCATCTGAAAACCCTTGCATTATACAACCATCATGAACAAAAGAGTCTGCATTTTACTTGTCTTTTGTGCTTGGCTGGCAGGATTCTTAAATATCTTCCCACCAGTTATTCTTTTTCTCCAGTTAGATTACCGTGGTTCCAATGTCATTGATCACTTTGCTTGTGATTATTTTCCCCTCTTGCAATTATCCTGCTCAGACACATGGCTCTTAGAAGTGATCGGTTTTTACTCTGCCATGGTGATTCTGCTTTTCACTTTGGCATTAATAATTTTGTCCTACATGTTCATCATTAGAACAATTCTGAACCTGCCCTCTGCCAGTCAGAGAAAAAAGGCATTTTCTACATGTTCCTCACACATGATTGTCATTTCCATCTCTTATGGAAGCTGCATATTCATGTATGCCAACCCTTCTGCAAAAGAAAAGACATCATTGATCAAAGGAGTGGCTATTCTGAATACTTCTGTAGCTCCTATGATGAATCCATTTATTTACACCCTCAGGAACCAGCAAGTAAAGCAAGCCTTTAAAGACACTATCCAAAAAGTTATGTTTTTCTCCAGTAAATGAAAGTATAAGGAGCATTAAAAGGATGACATTCTTGTAAATATTATTATTCACACTTTCTCAAAACTCCCTTTCCTTTACTAGAGTTATGTATTTTCCCCGTTTTTCCACTCCCATATTAAAGTTTCCCAATCCTTGACCTCAATACATTTGATGAACTGAATATTGTTTCAGAATTTTCTGTAAATTCTGGGTTCAATGCAGTAAAACATCTGTGTTAATGATTGTGATTTTGAATGGTAGTGGTTTGCCTTTGAAGAGACACTGGGCATTTAGTTTGATGGAAAGAGTGTCAGGATAGATGTGGATTTCTGAACTTTTCATTCTTACCCAGTAATAGAAATGAATGTTATTAGAAAACTCTGATTCTCTTTGTCATTTCCATGAAATCAAGTAAACACAATCACCAGAGGACTGGGAATAAAATACAAATATGTACTTCAAAATATTAAAAGATTAGAGACTCATACATACTAAAAAATATTTATACCATTTATAATAATTATGATGTTAATGAGGAGGAAGAGAAAGGAGGTAGAAGGGGGTAGAAGATAACATAAAAATTTTCAGCAATTCCTACCCTCTAGAGCTATTGTTTTCTTTGTATTGACTCACTTAATCCTTCCAACAACTTTTTGGGGTGCTATTAATGACTAATCTCTCTTAGTCAGAAGTATTTTTCCTTAGGCAGATGAAATGCCTCCAAAAATTAAAAAATAGGCAAAGAACAGACAATGTAAAAACACACCAGACATATAAAACGGATGAAACTATGATAAACCACTGGAAGTTCACCTTTCTGGAGAACTGAGCTTTATTTGTGGCATCTAGAATGGACTTTAGGGTTTTGGGAGGTACGGAAGAGAAAAAACATCTATTGATAATATTCTACATGCTCTACTCTGTATTAAGCAAATCACATGCAGTATTTATTTTACAAAACTTCTTAGAAAGTGAACATTATTACTTCCAGTTTATAGGTGAATGAACATGATGAAATTGAGGTTGAAAGTTCAATGTACAGAGATTGCAGCTTTCAGAACTGGCATTTCAATCACTTTCCTTTCATCTCAAAACCCAGACTAGTTGGGTTACTTTCATCTTCACCCTGACGTTCACTTGTAATAGTTTATGAATAAAAGCTCATGTTCTTGGGGTGCCAGAGTGGCTCAGTGGGTTAAAGCCTCTGCCTTTGGCTCAGGTCATGATCCCAGAGTCCTGGGATCAGAGCCCTGCATCCCGCTCTCTGCTCAGCAGGGAGCCTGCTTCTCCCTCTCTCTCTGCCTGCCTCTGCCTACTTGTGATCTCTGTCTATCAAATAAAAAAATCTTTAAAAAAAAGCTCCTGTTCAATATTAGGATTGTTATATTAAAAAGACTTTGTAATGTTTAATGAGCTCATTCAGGCTTTTCTTACTTACGGCAGGCTTTGGGGATAGAGTGATGAAGAAGGAGGATTCTTGTTCTAACTTAGATTCCAGTGGGGAGAAAAACATGAAATTTAAATTTAATTTGATCAATGAAGAAACTTAAACATGAGAAGTCTATCGGCCAGGTAATGTTATCATCATCAAAGAAAATAACAGTTTTCCTACCTTAGTACAATTAGTGTCAGTTTCTCAATAATTGCTTAACGTTGATTTCTTTTTAACCCTAAGTCACATGCATAAGACAAACCTTGTTTGCTTTGGCTGTTATCTCAATTTTCGCCTATATTTTATTTCTCGTTCATTACCACATATTTTTTTTTAAAAAAGCCACATAGGAGCGCCTGGGTGGCTCAGTGAAGCCTCTGCCTTCAGCTCAGGTCATGATCCCAGGGTCCTGGGATGGAGCCCTGCGTTGGGCTCTCTGCTCAGCAGGGAGCCTGCTTCCTCCTCTCTCTCTGCCTGCTTCTCTGTGATCTCCGTCTGTCAAATAAATAAAATCTTTAAAAAAAAATAGTCACACTATTTCCTCAGTAAGAATGTTGCTTTTTTAAAATAAATATTTATGTATTTATTTGACAGAGAGAGAGACAGTGAGAAAGGGAACACAAGCAGTAGGAGTGGAAGAGACAGAAGCAGGCTTCCTGCCAGGCAGGGAGCCTGATATGGGGCTCAATCCCAGAACCCTGGGATCTTGACCTGAGCTGAAAGCAGATGTTTAACAACTGAGCCACCCAGGCCCCCAGTAAGAAGGGTTTTTGAGAATAGGATTATGATACTCTCTAAGACTCTCCAGCAAGACTCCCTTTACCCTCAAACAGCATTGTGGGTCATTCATTCATCTTACACTCCATTTAACCTGTTACCACACCATATCTATTACTATCTCAGATCTATTTTGAAGGCATTTATATCAATGATCACAGTCTAGATTTCTAAGACTTTTTCAGGAATTTATCAACTTACATTAGGAAACACTGGATATATTTGACAAATTAAGTTCATGCACAAACTAGGTAAACTAAAAGAAAAACCAATAACAATATTTAATACCTATTATGTGGACATTAACAGCTTACTATAAGCAGGAATAGAAAACTCACAAATATAATATCTTCCTCCTTCTTTTTTTCTTACCTATTGTACTTTTTGATGCTTTACAGGAACAAATGATCAAGTTTTTTTCCAGCTCTCCACATTCTGTGTCTTCTTTGCCTTTGCTGTTGCTTTTTATATATATATAAAAAATGCATTATTTTCTTCAGGAGTACAGGTCTGTGAATCATCAGTCTAACACAATTCACAGCACTCACCACAGCACATACCCCCCCCCCAATGTCCACCACCCAGCCACCCTACGCCTCCCTCCCCACTCCCCAGCAAACCTCAGTTTGTTTCCTGAGATTAAGGGTCTCTTATAATTTCTTCCTAATTCTTATAGTGAAAATCATTCAGATGTTATTTCTGAAAAGACTTTGAAAGCAACTACATTGCAGGCTTGCACTAGCCATTTGGATTTTTAGAATAGACCATCACCACCTTATAAGATTTTGAGCAACAGATAAAAAGGTAGACATTTAGGTTTGGAATTATTAATCTTTTATAAAAACGTATACCCAGGGCCATATGACTATAAAATATAGGACTGCTCACAGCATTTGCAATAATGCAGTAAGAATTCCAAGTAAAATTAAAAAATATAATTAAATGGATATCCTGGGCAAAGAGAATAATGATTGCAAATGACAGGTATTAAAGTGAACGAAGTGAATGGGAATAATGTGGATAGAAAGAGAAAATTGAAAGGAGTCATTACTTCTCTTTTATGCTTTCCATGAGAAGCTGATTTTATTGACTCAATTCATTATTCACAGAAAAAAGTTATGTTATAAAACCAATACCAGTGTTCCTCATATGGATATTATATTTCTTTTTTTTTTTTAATTAGCACTAGGGTTTATTGAAATGAGTGGACTTGAACCTGAATGTGCCTGAGAAGCATTTGTCCTTCTGTGGGTTGTAGTTCTTCAAGCTGATCTGCAGCTCCACCATCTCCAGAAACTTCTGACACTGGCACTGATTCCCATTCAGGACTTCCCACACCACCAGTACAGGGTGTCACTTGGAGACTTTGCTGCTCATAGTGCGTCATGACACAATAACCAGATGAAAAGAGCAACATTGTATGTTTTAAACTCTGTTCAACCTTTTACCCCTACACCTAAAGGAGCTGAAGAAAGAACAGCAAAGAAAATCTAAACCCAGCAGAACAGAAATCATAAAGATCAGAGCAGAAATCAATGAAATAGAAACCAAAAGAACAGTATAACAGATCAACAAAACTAGGAGCTGGTTCTTTGAAAGAATTAATGAGGTTTAATAAACTCTTGGCCAGACATCTCAAAAAGGAGTGAATTCCATTTACAATGGCACCCAAAGATTTTGCTCTCAAAAAGGAGAGAGAGGACTCAAGTAAATAAAATCATGAATGAAAGAGGAGAGATCACAACCAAGACCAAAGAAATACAATTATAAGAACATATTATGAGCAACTATATGCCAGCAGATTTTTTTTTTTTTAAAGATTTTATTTATTTATTTGACAGACAGAGATCACAAGTAGGCAGAGAGGCAGGCAGAGAGAGAGGAAGGGAAGCAGGCTCCCTGTTGAGCAGAGAGCCCGATGCGGGACTCGATCCCAGGACCCTGAGATCATGACCTGAGCCGAAGGCAGCGGCTTAACCCACTGAGCCACCCAGGCGCCCGCCAGCAGATTTTATAATCTGGAAGAAATGGATGCATTCCTAGAGACATATAAACTACCACAACTGAACCATGAAGAAATAGAAAACCAGAACAGACCCATCACCATTAAGGATACTGAAGTAGTCACCAACAATCTCCCAACAAGCAAGAGCCCAGGGCCAGAGAGCTTCCCAGGGGAATTCTACCAAGTACTTAAAGAATTAATTCCTATTCTCCTGAAACTGTTCCAAGAAATAGAAATAGAAATAGAAGGAAAACTACCAAACTCATTTTATGTAACCAGGATCTCCTTGATCTCCAAACCAGACAAAGACTCTGTCAAAAAGGAGAATTACAGACCAGTATCCTTGATGAACACAGATGTAAAAATTCTGACCAAAATGCTAGCCAGTAGAATCCAACAGTACATGAAAATGATTATGCACCACAATCAAGTGGTATTTATTCCTGGGTTGCAAGGTTGGCTTAACATCTGCAAAGCAATTAATGTGATACAATACATTAATGAAAGAACAAAAACCATATGATACTCTCAATAGATGCAGAAAAAGCATGTGACACAGTATAGCATCCTTTCTTGATCAAAACCCTTCACAGTGTAGGGTACAAACCTCAATATCATCAAAGCCATCTATGAAGAACCCATAGAGAATATCATTCTCAATGGGGAAAACTGAGAACTTTTCCCCTAAGGTCAGGAACATGGTAGGGATGTCCACTATAACCACTGTTATTCAATATAGTACTAGAAGTCTTAGCCTTAGCAATCAGACAACAAAAAGAAATAAAAAGCATCCAGTTCGGGAAAGAATTCGTCAAAGTTCACTCTTTGCAGATGATATGATACTTTATATAGAAAACCCAAAAAACTCCACCCCAAAACTGCTAGAACTCATACAGGAATTCAGTAAAGTGTCAGGATATAAAATCAGTGCACAGAAATCAGGTGCATTTCTACATACCAACAATAAGACAGAAGAAAGAGAAATTAAGGAGTGAATTCCATTTACAATGGCACCCAAAGCCATAAGATACCTAGGAATATTTCAACCAATGAGGCAAAAAAACTTATACTCAGAAATCTCTAGAATACTCATGAAAGAAATTGATTAAGACACAAGGAAATGGAAAAACATTCCATGCTCATGGATTGGAAGAACAAATATTGTGAAAATGTCGATGCTACCTAGAACAATCTACACATTTAAAGCAATCCCTATGAAAATACCATAATTTTTTCAAAGAAATAGAACAAATAATCCTAAAACTTGTATGGAACTACAAAGGACCCCAAATAGCCAGAGGAATGATGAAAAACAAAACGAGAGTTGGCAGCATCACAATTCTGGACTTCAAGCTCTATTACAAAGATGTGATCATCAAGACAGTACGGTACTGGCACAAAAACAAACACATTGATCAATGGAACAGAATGGAGAGCCCATAAATGAACCCTCCACTCTGTGGTTAGCTAATCTTTGACAAAGCAAAAAAGAATATCCAATGAAAAGAAGATATTCTCTTTAACAAATCATGTTGGGATACAGAAGAATCAACCTGGACCATTTCTTTACCTCACACACAAAAATAGACTCAAATGTATGAAAGAACTCAATGTGAGATATCAAAATCCTTGAGGAGAACACAGACAGCAACCTTTTCAACTTCAGCCACAACAACTTCTTCCTAGAAACATCACCAAATGCAAGGGAAGCAAGGGCAAAAGTGAACTATAGGGACTTCTTCATGGTAGAAAGCTTTTGCACAGCAAAGGAAACAGTCAACAAATCCAAAAGACAACTGACAGAATGGGAGAAGATATTTGTAAATGACATATCACATAGAGGGCTAGTATCCAAAATCTATAAAGAACTTATCAAACAACACCAAAGAATAAATTTTAATCCAATCAAGAAATAGGCAGAAGATATGAAAAGATATTTCTGCAAAGACCACATCCAAATGGCCAACAGACACATGAAAAAGTGCTCCACATCACTCAGCATCAGGGAAATACAAATCAAAACCTCAATGAGCTAGTACCTCACCCCAGTCAGAATGTCTAAAATTAACATGTTAGGAAACTACAGATATTGGTGAGGATGTGGAGAAAGGGGAACCCTCCTACACTGTTGGTGGGAATGCAAGCTGGTCCAGCCACTCTGGAAAAAAGTTGGAGATTCCTCAAAAAGTTGAAAATAGAGCTATCCCACAACCCAAAAATTGCATTACTGGGTATTTACCGCAAAGATACAAGTCTAGCAATCTGAAGAGACACATGCACCTGAACGTTTATAGCAGCCATGTCCACAATAGCCAAACTATTGAAAGAGCCTAGATGTCCATCAACAGATGAATGGATAAAGAAGATATAGTATATATAAACAACAGGATGTTATGCAACATCTAAAAATGAACTCTTGACATTTGCAATGATATAGGTGGAATTAGAGGGTATTATGCTAAGCAAAATAAGTCAATCAAAGAAAGACCATTATCATATGATCTCACTGATATGAGAAATTTGAGAAACAAGACAATGGATCATAAGGGGAAGGGAAAGAACAATGAAACAAGATGAAACCAGAGAAGGAGAAAAATCATAAGAGACTCTTAATCTGAGGAAATGAACTGAGGGTTGCTGGAATGGAGAGGGGTGGGAAAGATGGGGTGGCTGTGTGATGGACATTGGGGAAGGTATGTCCTATGGTGAGTACTATGAATTGTGTAAGACTGATGAATCACAGAGATGTACCCCTGAAATAAATAGTACATTATGTGCTAATTAAAAAATTTAGAAACATGAGGCACCTGGGTGGCTCAGTGGGTTAAAGCCTCTGCCTTCGGCTCAGGTCATGATCCCAGGGTCCTGGGATCGAGCCCCACGTCAGGCTCTCTGCTTGCAGGGAGCCTGCCTCCTCCTCTCTCTCTGCCTGCCTCTCTGCCTAATTGTGATCTCTGTCTGTCAAAGAAATAAATAAAATCTTTAAAAAAAAATTTAGAAACATTAATAGCGGCCCCTAGGTGGCTCAGTCCTTAAGCATCTGCTATCTGCACAGGTCGTGATCCCAGGGTCCTGGGTTCAAGCCCCACATCAGACTCACTGTTCAGCGGGAAACCTGCTTCTCCCTCTCTGACTCCCCATGCTTGTATTTCCTCTCTTGCCATGTCTCTCTCTGTCAAATAAATAAAAACTTTAAAAATAAATTAATTAAAAATTTAAAAATTAAAAAGTCAATAAAACTGACAAACCTTTCCCAGACTCACTCAAAAAAAAAAAAGGACTAAAAAATCACAAATGAAAGAGGAGAAATAACTATCAACACCACAGAAATACAAAGAATTTTAAGAAAATATTATGAAAAAATATTACCAACAAATTGGACAGCCTGGAAGAAGTAGATAAATTCCTAGAAATATATAAATTATCAAAAGTCAAATAGAAAGATAATGGAAAACTTGAACAGACTGATAACTAACAGAGAGATGAAATCAATAATCAGTAATCTCCCAACAAACAAGAGTTCAGGGCCAGATGGCTTCCCAGGTGAATTCTACTAAACATTCAAAGAATAGTTAATACCTATACTTCTCAAAGTATTCCCAAAAGTAGAAATTGAAAGAAAACTTCCAAATTAATTCTTTGAGTCCAGTATTACACTTATATCAAAATCAAAGTTTCCACTAGAAAAAAGAGAACTATAGGCCAATATCCCTGATGAAAACGGATGTGAAAACTCTCAACAGAACACTAGCAAATCGAAAAACAGTGTACTAATAGAATCATTCAACATGATCAAGTGGGATTTATTCTTGACCTGCCAGGGTGGTTCAATATCTATAAAACGATCACTGTGATACAACATATTAATAAAAGAAAGGATAAGAACCATATGATCCTTTCAATAGATGCAGAAAAAGAATCTGACAAAGTACAACATCCATTCATGATAAAAACTCTCAACAAAGTTGGGAGACAGGAAGCAAACCTCAACATAATAAAAGCCATATGAAAACCCCAAACTATATGTCATCCTCAATGGGGAAAAAGCTGAACGTTTTTTCTCTATGGACAAAAGCAAGAACCAGGATGTCCACAGTCACCACTGTTATTTAACGTATTAGCGGAAGTGATAACCTCAGCTATCAGACAAAAAAGAGAGATAAAAGACACATAAATTGGTAAAGAAGTCAAACTTCCACTATTTGTAGATGATATGATACTCTATATAGAAAACCCAAAAGACTCCACCAAATAATTGCTAGAACTGATAACTGAATTCAGTTAAAGTTGCAGGATACAAAGCCAATGTACAGAAATCTGTTGCATTTGAATATATCAAAAAATGAAGTGGCAGAAAGAAAAATTGAGGAATCAATACCATTTATAATTTCACCAAAAACAATAAGATACCTACATGAAAGAGCTGTACTCTGATAACTATTGAACACTGATGAAAGTATTTGAAAATAGCACAAGGAAATGGAATGCCTTTCAATGCTCATGGATTTGAAGAACAAATATTGTTAAACTGTCTACAATACCCAAAGTGATGTATCCATTTAATACAACTCCTATAAAAATACCAACAGCATTTTTCACAGAACTAGAACAAACAATCCTAAATTTTGTTTGGAATAAAAAAAGACCCAAAGGACCCCAATAACAAAGCAACCTTGAAAAAAAGCAGAGCTGGGTGCACCGCAATGCTGACTTGGAAGTTATATCACAAAGCTGTAGTGATGAAAACAGTACAGCACAAAAACAGATAGATCAGTGGAACAGAATATAAAACCTCAAAATGAAACCACAACCTTTATGATCAACAAATCTTTGACAAAACAGGAAAGAATATGCAATGAGAAAAAGACAGTCTCTTCAAAAATGGTGTTAGGAAAACTAGACAGCAACATGCAAAAGAATGAAACTGAACCACTTTCTTACACCATACACAAAAATTAAATTCAAAATGGACGAAGGACCTAAATGTGAGACAGCACATTTACGTTTATAGAAGCATTATCAACAATAGCCAAATTATAGGAAGAGCCCAAATGTCCATTAACTGATGAGTGGGTAAAGAAAATATGGTGTGTGTGTGTGTGTGTGTGTGTGTGTGTGTGTGTGTGTGTTGTTATAATAAGTAAAATAAGTCAATCACAGACAGACAAATACCTTATGGTTTCACTCATATGTGGAATTTTAAAAACAAAACAAACAATCTCAGGAGGAGACAGAGTGGCAAACCAAGAAACAGACTCTTATCTATAGAGAACAAACTGATGGTTCCCAGAGGGGAGGTGGTTGGGGGGAGGGGCATCAAGGAGGGCATTTGTAATTTGCACCACATGTAGTATGTAGTTGAGTCACTCAGTTGTATAGCTGAAACTAGTATTGCTTTATATGTTAACCAACTGGAATTTAAATAAAAACTTAAAAAAAAAGAAGCAAATATTAATATTTAAATCTTCAATTCCTTTACTGTTCTATTCCTCTACTATTCAATGCCTTTACTATTCTACTCTTTCTTTCTGTTTTATTTCTCAACAATAGATTTTGCTTAAAGAAAATAAAAAGCAGCATCAGAAATAATACAATGATTACAGAGTTCATTCCCTTAGGCATGTCAGATGACCCACAACTATATCTTTTTATTTGTGGCTTATGTATTAAGTGTCACTGGAAACCTAACCATCATCATCCTCACCTTGATAGACTGTCATCTCAAGACTCCCATATATTATTTGCTTCAGAATTTCTCCTTCTTAGAAATTACATTCACCAGTGTCTCTATCTCAAGATTTTTGGGGGCAATCATTACAAATATCAAGACCATTTCCTATAACGATTGTTTAGCTCAACTATTTTTCTTCATCTTCATGGGTGTTTCTGAATTTTTTCCTTCTCACTGCCATGTCTTTTGATCATTATGTTGCCATCTGCAAATTTCTTCAGTACACCATCATCAAGAGCAAAAAAAAAAATCTGCACCCTGCTTGTCTTTGGGTCCTGGTTAGGAGGATTTCTTACCATTTCCCCACCACTCACATTCATCCTCCAGCTAGATTTCTGTGCTTCCGATGTAATTGATCATTTCTCTTGTGACTATTTCCCCATCTTACAACTCTCGTGCTCAGACACATGGCTTTTGGAGATGATTGGTTTTTTCTTTGCTTTTGTCACTCTGCTCTTCACTTTGCCATTAGTGATTCTCTCCTACCTGTGAATCCTTAACACCATCCTGAGAATCCCATCTGCTACTCAGAGGAAAAAGTCTTTCTCCACGTGTTCCTCTTACTTGTCATTTCCGTTTCTTATGGGAGATGTATATTCATGTATGTCAAGCCATCAGCAAAAAAAAAAAGAGCATCACTGACCAAAGGAGTAGCTATTCTCACCACCTCAATTGCCACCACCCCCCCGCCCCGCCAAACGTTGAGCCCTTTTATTTATGTCCTGGTGAACCAACAAGTAAAATAAGTTTACAAAAACTTACTTAACAGTGTTGTTGAGAAAGAAATGAAAATATATATTAACATGAATGGATGTCATCGTGAAGATTCAACAAAGAAAAAATAAAATTTCAACTTCTACAATATCGTCCCATATCCATCTCAGAGATACTTGCAAGGCTGAGCACTTTGTTGAAGTTTCTTTAATCTTTCTTTAAACTGAAAGTAACCATGTTGTGTATTTCCTTCAAACTGTCTGTAAGTTCTACTTTCTCATTGATTTACAGTTCCAAATACAAATCCCATGGTTATAAAATAGAAGTCGTTTTGTTGATTGTTCTGAATAATAAAATTATTGTATTGTGTTGTATACTGTAATGGTGAATGAGTAAACACTGTCCTTTTTTTTTTTTAATTTTATTTTTTACAAACATATTTTTTCCCCCAGGGGTACAAGTCTGTGAATCTCCAGGTTTACACACTTCACAGCACTCACCATAGCACATACCCTACACAATGTCCATAACCCCCCCACTCTCCCAACCCCCCTCCCCCCAGCAACCCTCAGTTTGTTTTGTGAGGTTAAGAGTCACTTATTGTTTGTCTCCCTCCCAATCCCAACTTGTTTCATTTACTCTTCTCCTACCCCATTAACCCCCCATGTTGCATCTCCTCTCCCTCAATTCAGGGAGATCATATGATAGTTGTCTTTCTCTGATTGACTTATTTCGCTAAGCATGATACCGTCTAGTTCCATCCACGTTGTCACAAATGGCAAGATTTCATTTCTTTTGATGGCTGCATAGTATTCCCTTGTATATATATACCACATCTTCTTTATCCATTCGTCTGTTGATGGACATCTAGGTTCTTTCCATACTTTGGCTATTGTAGACATTGCTGCTATAAACATTCAGGTGCACGTGCCCCTTCGGATCACTACGTTTGTATCTTTAGGGTAAATACCCAGCAGTGCAATTGCTGGGTCATAGGGTAGTTCTATTTTCAACATTGTGAGGAACCTCCATGCTGTTTTCCAGAGTGGTTGCACCAGCTTGCATTCCCACCAACAGTGTAGGAGGGTTCCCCTTTCTCCGCATCCTCGCCAGCATCTGTCATTTCCGGACTTGTTAATTTTAGCCATTCTGACTGGTGTGAGGTGGTATCTCATTGTGGTTTTGATTTGTATTTCCCTGATGCCGAGTGATATGGA